>NW_024423343.1:72464184-72718352 GCF_017311325.1 Ursus maritimus | reverse complement strand
TTCCCCTCTGGTTTCAGTTATATGTTAACTTCATATGGACAGGGTATGTCCTGGACCTTCAGCCTCACTTCTCAGCTATTCTCAATAGTAGCCAGCTTACCAACTGGCCAGTGTTCTAGAGGTCTGCCTGTGATATCCCCATGTCTCTCTTCCTCAGCTTTTTTATCTGTAAAATGGAGACAGCAACAATACCTATTAAGGTTTTTTTTGTAGAGAATTAAGTGAGTTAATTTTTGTTAAGTGCCTGGCACACATTAAACTTTATATAATGCCATTACTTATTATTATGGTAAGGGATCAGACCCTTTTCCATTTACCCTGATTTGATCCTTGGATTAATCATCCATCCTCACAAGTACAATGACCTTTCAACAGATTCTTTTTGTCTCCAGGCCTTTAAATATTTCTCTAGTTTGTGAGATACCACAAACCTTCAGCTTCTGCTTAATAACAACTTTGGGCTTCCCTTTTCTCTCTGAGTAAGCAATTTTTTATTACCAAAACAAAATGAAACAAAGGAAGAACACACCCTAATTATTTTTCCTTGTTGTTTCAAACTTATGTTCCCTGTCAATTCTTCCTTGAACCTCACTACCCTTCTCCCTCTCCCACCTGAGTATGAAGCATCTTATACCTTAAGTAAAATAAGATGAGAGGCATCTGGGTGGCTCAGTCAGTTAAGCATCTGCTCAGGTCATCATCTCAGCGTTCTGGGATCGAGCCCCTCAGCGTTCTGGGATCGAGCTCCCCACTCAGTATGGAGTCTGGTTGAGGATTATCTCTCTCTCTCTCTCTCAAATAAATAAATAAATTTATTTTTTAGAAAAAACATACCATGAGTATTTTCCTGGAATTGAAACTAAGTTCTTGTATCTACGTTGCAATGACCATGGCCTCAAACCAATTGAGCTCTCTCAAATCCATTACAACTTTAAGGGAGAGGGTGTTTTACCGTGATAAACATTTATTAACAATTACATGGGAACTCCAGAACTCCTAGGAACAGAATATAAACCTTCCTACTGAAAAAGCAGAGGCTTCACAAAGCTCACTTCTTCTGAGATGAAGACTATAGTACCTAACATTTCAAAGGAGAAAGCAAGGAGGCTTGTTTTATACCTACCTAGTTTGTAGAATTATAGGAATTTAGCAGGAAAGACCAGATATATTCAATACTCCCTCCTATTCTCACCTCCGCCTGTCCTTCCTCCCATTGCCGCCCCAGGCAATATGGCATGAAAAGGCTCAGCAAGAAATATTCATTTGTAAAAGAAAAACAAATCATTATAGCAACACTCACTGGTCATTCTGTAGCAAATGTGCAATGCTCAGATTTTGTATTTTCCTGAAATAACATGCACATTTTAGGCATGAAATTATGATTGTTTGACTGTGAAATGCTGCACCCAAACACCATGTGGCTTTTAGCAGCATATCATCATATCAAGAACTATTTTTACCCTTTGGCGATTTTTCCTGCCTTGGCTCTGAGAGCTAGTCCATACGGTATTTGTATGTGGCATCAGTGGCAAAGATTTTTTAGAAGAGTAGATTTCTTATGTAGTACCATGTACCAATGATAGCACAGAATCTAAAGAAGAAATTAAAATAACCTGCTTTCAGGTTCAACTGGCAAGAAATAAAGTCATAGTGAATATGAAAGAGGGAGAAACAAAGATGAGCAAGGACTTGAAGCCTACTGCTCTGTTCTTATTTCTCTTAAAAATTGCTGTACATGCCTACCAAGTTTTAAGAATAATTATAGTATTTTTAAAATGTAGAGTCTCTATTTCTTTCCCTTGAATTTGAATACTCGTGGCAATGAACTTTGTCCAGCATCCCATTTGAGAAAAGCAGACAGAAATCCTTAGAACTTCAACGTATTTGCTGCCTTTCAGAAGCCTGGGCAGAAGAAAAGAGCAACTTCGTAAAAGATTGAAGCACATATTGGTCCCCTTCCAGGACGCAGACATGAAGCCATATAAGAAATATTTTGAAAAGACAACCAAAATTAGCCAAACTCTTTAAACTTCCAAAACGCTTGGAGCAAAAGTCTGTTTTAGTTTAATCCAAATTAGTTTGCAGACTTAACTAGAAAGAGAAGCTATAGGAAAATATGAGCTGGCTTAACGTTTGTGTCTTGTCTATAACTACAAAGTGGGCTTTTGTCTCTTGAAGAGACAGATCTGGTTATGGGGGTTTCCAAACACATGATGACATAAAGGTATGGTGATACCGAGCCTGGACTCTTAGATTCAAAAGCTCCCTTTGCATTGAGCATAAGACAAAGCTATGCTAATTCATATAACATTTCTACCAGCCTGTCCATTCTAAGGAAATAACGGTGTTAGAAAAATCAGTAAATCAGCGTTATTTTATACTCACCCAATATATATTGCTGTGTGATTTGGCAAGCAGATGTTTCCAAAGCTGCTGAGATCACTTTTTAAGGTTTTCTAGTGTTAATCACAGTATCTTCTTCTCACAGCTACTTTTGTTGTTACTTCTTTAAGGATCTTCCAAGGCTATTCCTTTATAGTAAAATGTTCCCGAGTTTCTATACTTAAGCTGAAGCTCAACTTGTCCATGCAACCTAACTTGTTGCATATGTATTGCAAAGAAATTCCATTTTGTCAGTTGATTTATTGTTGTATCAGAAGGAATAAACTCTTGAACCCCAGGGGAGAAAAATTATGCTGTTCCATTCTACTCATGACATTTCAGCATAGGCCAAAAAATAACTGGGATTATTTTCTCAAGTGAACAAACTGAAATACATTAAAAAAAAAATAAAAATAAAAATTTTGTCGAGATCAATGGTTTCTAAACCTTTAATTGTAAGAATTGCTCCTCTTTCCGACAACGCTTAAGCTTCATTTTGTAAGTTTATTTTTTTTTAGAAAGCATTGCTAAATGATTTGTTTTTAAAAATTTGTCATCAAAATTAAGAAGGAGGATACTAGGTAAAGACACAAATGTGCAAAGTGATACACCTTCTTCTGGCTAATTCTTTGAGCGAAGTTATAGCTGCCTGATAATGGGATTTGGCTAAAACATTGTAACTGTCCTTGTCATTTTTCATCATATATGTTTCATCATATATGTTTCATCATATATGTTTCAAGCTCCATACAACAATAGCCGTGGCAACAATAATAAGGAAGAACCAGTATGAATGTTTGTAGGCTGTGCAGATACTAGCATAAAAGAAAGGAACCTTTCAAGTTCTCAACCCGGAGAAGTAGGAACTATGTACAACCCCACGTTAGAGAAGGTGAATCTGAGGCTTGGAGAAGTTGAGTGGTTTGGTCAAAATCATAAATCTAGGAGATGGCAGTCAGGACGTTGAACTGATTCTCCTGACTTTTCAGCCCATGCATGAATTTCAACACATCCCTGGGCTGTTTCCCTCCAGCACCAGAAACTAGCCCCCAGGTACCCAAAAAACTAGATCACCAAGATTGTCTTTACTATGATTTTCTTTCAAGTTGCCGTCTTCCTTCACCCCTCTCTCCACACTCCCACTGCCACAGGAGGGGGAACTGGCCTCAAAAATGTAGCATTGCTTCAGAAGGGGTATCTGCAGGATTAGCCTAGGCTAGTAGACGTCCTTCTGAGTTGTTGTCGCTGATCACCTCGAGTATGATCATCAAACAAAAGAAAGGGGCAAGGAACATCAAATGAGAAATGCCTCAATTAAGATTCTCAGGTCCCCCAAATGTGACATATCAAAAAGGCTTTTCTAATGAAGAAAAACACGGGTCTCAAAAAGAGAATTGTGGTACTTGAAGTTGTGTCAATGTGTTATTCAGCTTTATACTGTGAAGCAACTTACAGTACTCCAATTGTTTACTCACTCGGCTACATGTAAAATGTGTACTTAGGAATGCTTTATAATAAGATAGTCAACAAAGTCGGTCTTATTTAACTGCACTGATTAGAAGGGGCAAGCATTTCACTTTGGCACAGTGTGGCCCACTACCTCATTTCATCCTGTTTGAAATATTACTCAGAGTTCAGAATGCCAGGCTTTGAGCAGAGAAGAACAATGTGTGGTTTCAAAAATAAATAAATAAAATAACAATAGTGATGATGAGAAGAGGGTGAAATAATGCAATCCCTGATTCTGGCAGACGGCAGCTAGTTTGGGGGACGCGAGTCCCATGATGTTACCAAAACAGAATCTAAAAAAAAACCCTGCAATTACAAAAGATGCAAAGTTTAAACCTACCCTGTAGGAGTGAGGGTCACCAAAGCACTGGGTGACTACATGAGAAAGACTCGAAGAAAATGCCTCTGAGGAGAGCTACTGGTGAGGGGCAGAGAGAAATTGCCAGGCAGCCTGAAAACAAACTTGACCTTAATGGTGACCATATTAAAAGTATAACAGAAAACCTCATGGAGCAAAACCAGAGCAGTAAGGAAAACATACAGAAACTCTGTGGGGTCACTTAAGTGTTTTTCATTTGTTAATAGAAATGAAATGTTTGACTGCTGGCCCCTGAGATTTGTGGATATCTCACCTAGTTGGGTTCCAGATTTTGCTCCAAAAAAGAAAATCTCCTCTTCCGTGAGCATAGAGTGAGATCATTTATCTGAAGGAGTAAGTCATGTTGGAGACTTGTGATCGTCACGTTAGTCATCTTGAGGTGAAGAAACTGTAAGTGCAAACAGACTAAACGACTCTTCAGTGCCATTAGTGTAGTCAGTCAGAGGTGTGCTCACAGGGTGTGAGTGTGTGCGTGCCATGGCCAGGAAAATGAATTTTAATCCCTTCATGATATATCTTGTATTTATTTGTCCACATTTTTACAATTCTGAAATATGAGCACATTTACATTTATTGCATGCATTTTAAAAGGCCATGTTTTATTTCCTTTGTTTTTAGTTTTCTTTCCTTCTTTATTCCTCCCTCCCTTCCTTCCTTCTACCCTTCCTTCCCTCCTTCTTTCCTCCCCCGCTCCCTCCCCTCATTTCTTCCTCCCTCCCTCCCTTCCCTCCTTCCTCCCTCTCCTCTCTCTTTCCTTCCTTCCTATCATTCTTTCCTCCTTTTCTTTCCCATATTCCCTCTTTTATTATCTGCCTCCCCCACCAAGAACTGTTGCTAAATCTATGATCCATCTTATATTTTCACCTCTGTTACATTAAAAACCTTCCAGATTGAGATCAAAGCCAGCAACAACAGAATTCCCAAGAAGCAGATCATGAATATGATGGAAGTTTGGGAATGCCACAAGTACAGATGTACTTGTTTATTTATTTTAAATGCCCTGAAATACAAGCTATCCAAGGACTAGAACATATCTTTTCTAACTATAAAGCTAGCGTTTTTTTGACTCTATCACATTTACCATTTTAATTATTGTTTTCACCCTTTGACAAAGTTACGGAAAAAATACCATAATACTTCATTCACATTTAAGCTTCTGGCCAGCACCGAGTAAAATTGAGACTGAGTCAATATTTTGTGAATTTCATTAGTGAAGACAGTTCATATTTTCTTTTTTTTTTTTTTTTAGATTTTACTTATTTATTTAGAGAGAGAGTGAGCAGGGGGAGTGGCAGGCAGAGAGAGAAGAAGGGCAGGGAACCCGCTGCAAGGAACCTGATGCAGGACTGGATCCCAGGACCCTGGGATCATGACCTGAGCTGAAGGCAGATGCTTAACTGACTGAGCCACCCAGGCATCCCAGATAGTTCATATTTTCTGAACATTAGGCTTGTGTAGAAAGTTGCTCTAAAATTATTACACTTAATTAGTTGATAAAACTCCATTTTAATTAATAGATCATAGAGTAAGCCTCAGAGTGTTTTACAAACATTCGCATAGATCCAGAAAGTGTGGGTAGAGAGTATTTTTGTGGACTTGATTTAAAATTTAGAAATTCTGTGTACTTATTTAGCTGTACCAATTTTAGATTATTTTATTAGCGTGCTCAGATGATACAATTTTTTTTTTCTAAAAATCATCTCAAGACAACTTCCCAAGGTCTCTCACTGTATAGAAGGAGGGGAGGCTGGGTAAGAAACCATCATGGACCATTTATTTTTTTCTCTTTTTTCCCCTTCTGCATTGACATTCATCTTTTACGAGTGTATATTTCCTTTGAAAATTGCCACTGGTTTGAACCACAACCACTTTAAAGATTAGGATCATAGCTTATTTATGGATTTTTACAACTATTAGTACAAGACTGGGTTTTAAAATAGTTTTAGAGGAGAATAATCATTCTCTCTCTTTTCTGATTTCAACAGTCCAGGATACCATTGATTTATTAAAATATCCCTTCTAACTGATAAATCCAAATACTGTTTGCCCAAGTAAAAGTACGTTGGAGATATTGGCCAGAAGTTTATACTCATTCCAAGGAGAAATCTCTGCCTAAGAATTCATCCGATTGAGTATATGATGCAACCTTTATGATCAAAAGTTACCTTTTTGCTTCCCTTATGCTCCAGATTTAAAGAAAGAACAAAATTTCAACCACTCTTCCTACATGTCAGACAGCCCATTTCTCCAGTCTTCTCCAAATGAAACAATACAGATGTATTAGCGTAATTATCGTGTAAGGTCATTTACCACTTTGTAATTGCTGCAGGTTGTGAATGATGTATGAAATGAAAGCATCTGCAGTGCAAATAGAACATAGGCAAGAATGTGCTGTGTGCTAATTAGGTAGCCATCTAATGATAAGACCCTAGGGAAACAGGACAGCAAAATCCCACAGTGCTCTGCAGTCACAAGGCAACAAAACATTCCTAAGGAGTTCAAAAATATATCCATTATTAAGTATAATCCTTTCCTCCCCTTGGACTCTCTGAACTCTGTTCCCTGCATGCACACACCCCTTCTATCTACTTCAGCCTTTGCAATGCAAATCAGGCCCCAACAGTCAAGAACCATCTGATTGCCATGAGAAACTGTCCTATTTAGTCGTATTAAAGATTGAGGACTTATTTGAAGAGTGTTGATGAGTCGTGGTTTTTATTGTTTTCCTGGTCCTTTCTATTGAATTTTTTTTGTTTGTTTCAAGAGTGAGCCACATTGCTAAGGAAGAGTGGCGAGGCTTAGTCATCACAACCTCAACTGCTTGGGGTGAAAGGAAGGGAATTCATGTTACTTAAAGCAAAATCTTACTTTCTTTATGCAACAATCCAACAGGCTTAGAATACATAGACCAAACAGTGTTTAACGAGCTGAGTTTTTCTCAGAGTTAGGATCATAGAGTTAACCAACTCTTAAATATTCACCTATTTTGTATGGATGAACTGTAAATCTCAGGAGTCTGTTAAAGGGAACACGTGACACCAAATATACTAATTAATTAATTAGGTAATGAATTCAGTCAAATTAATCAGTGAGATGTTCCTTCTCCACTACAAAAAATGTTTGTTTAGTTTCCCTTGCCTCCATTTGGGTAGAGAGAATTTAATTCCATAAGTTGCCTACCAAAGTGTAAAATCTAATTATCCTGAATGCCAATAATGACCATCACTTTCTTCTATCGTGTTCTGTCTGCTATTTATATATTTTCTACTCATCTGGCTTTGTCCTTGTGCTCAACGTAATGTACTTCTTATGATGTTACACTGTCATTTCCCATTTCCACTCCAGTACAGCAGGATTACTATAAACTTGTCTCCAGTGACAACATTTGACCTTGTGGTTAGTTTCTTGTCTTTCTATTCACTATTATTTGTGACTCATAAATGCTGCTAATAAAATTTGTTTATGTGCTTCACACAACAGGTTCAAATCCTTTGTAAACTCTTCCTTTAGCTGGAAACTTCAGGCCACATTGATTTTTTTTCTGCCAATCTTTAAAAAAAAAAGATTTTATTTATTTATTTGACAGAGAGAGAGAGAGAGAGAGACAGCCAGTGAGAGAGGGAACACAAGCAGGGGGAGTGGGAGAGGAAGAAGCAGGCTCCCAGCAGAGGAGCCTGATGCGGGGCTCGATCCCAGAACGCCAGGATCAGCAGGATCGCACCCTAGGGGGAAGGCAGACGCTTAACGACTGAGCCACCCAGGTGCCCCTTCCTGCCAATCTTCTAACTGATGAGCTTCTCTGCATTTTTTCCCCTAGCTTCTTGCCACTTCACAGCTCCGGAAGTAAATAGAACTTAGCAACTGCTTTTCATTCATTCCACAACATCAGTTTTTAGATTGGGAATAAGGATCCCCATATATTGATTGCTGGCGTAGATAGGATAAATTTATCCTTAAATTATTTTAGAACTTTTGTATATGTCTGCTTAGAAGATGCAATCATTTTCTTTCTATTAAAAAAGATGTATCGGGTGCTTACTATGTTACAGCAATAGATACAGATTCTCAGACCTAGTGGAAAAGAGGCAAAGAATGTCATTTTTATCCTGCAGCTTGCACTGTAAGAGGCAGATTGTCAACAAATAAATAACCAAGGAGATTCTCAGGTAGTTATAAGTATTTGGCAGAAAATTAAGAGTGCATGTGATAGTGAATGCAAATTTAGACTGAGGATTTAAGAAGATCTCTCTGAGGATGTGATATTTATGTGAAGATCTGAATGACACAAAGGAGCTAACTGTGATAAAATCTATGGGCAGAACATTTCAACTAAAAGGAAGAGTTAGTGAAAAGGTCAAAAGGCAAAAATAAGCTTAGATCCATTAGAAGTTCCTGGAAGTTCTTAAGCCTGGAAATATGTGTACAGTGTAGGATTTTACAAGCTTCCTCAGGCTTCAGTGGGAAGAACTGAAGAATCAGGATTTAAACCAGAGCCCTGTCAGTTGGTGGTTGCAGTAGTCCAAGCAAGAGAAGATGATGACTTGAACAAGGGACAGGTAATGGAAATGGAAAGAATTAGATGGATTTGGAATATATTATGGAAGCAGAGTTTATGGGGTATACTTGGAGAAGAGGTGGGAATAGAACTAATAGAAAGAGGATTAAAGGATAATTCCAAGGTTTTTGATGATCAACAAGTAGATGTGGGTCCATTTATTCAAGCAAGAATAGGGGAGAAACCTCTTCCTTGGAAAAAGGAGAATAAAAGCTTTGCATTGGCCATGTTTTGACTTACACAGTCTTAGAGTAATGCCTTTGAGAATGTCAAGTTAGTACTGGAGATAAATTTGAGATTCATTGGAGCCCTGAGACTACAGAGCTCACCTAAGGAGTTTATATAGATAGACAAGATAAAAGGGAGCAGAATCATGCCTCGAGGGACCGCCGATGATAAAGGTAGAACAGAGGAAGCAAACAAAGAAGACTGAAAGGAAAGGCCAGAGAAGTAGTTAATATTATGATATTATGGTGTCCCTGGAGGCAAATAAAGAAAATCATTTCAAGGAAGAAGCAAAGGGGCCCAAATGGGTGAGTAGGAGACCCCAGCCTCCATGGCCACACACACAAAAAACAAAACCCAAAAATCAAACCAACAAAAAACAATAATTAGACAGTGATCTATGAATAAAAATAGTTCAGGGAGAGCTCAGGGGTCCACTTCAGAAACTTCAGGAACACAGTGAAACAAAAAAGCCTGAGAATAACTGAAAAGGGAAGGAAGAACAGCTTCCTGTTCCCTGCATCATCCCACCCTCCAGGGCAGCACTCAGCATCAAGAGAAAATGCCCCAGCTAGAAGTTCCTGTCACCAGGAAAGGGAGAGCGGGGGTAAGTAACCCGCTCCTCCAGCCTTTTGGGGCACCACATGAAGGACCCACTTTGGTTCTGCCCTACTCAGAGACTGACAAAGCTGAGGTGTATAGAGATCGCTAAAAACAAGAAAGAAGAGCAGGGGTTCTCAGTATCAGCCACGTAGCAGGAGAGACAATGATTTAGAGTGACCTGCTCTGCAGAAGATCCCAGAAGCTTTCACCACTGCAGAAACAGACCCAACACAGCTGCTGGGACCCGCTGCAGATTTCATCAGGTTCTGCCCACAGCTATTTGCCTTTGCAGACACCAGCTCCCTGAGTCCTTCCCTGCTCTCTTCCTCCCCCGTGCCTAAACCTGGGATCTGCACCAGCAGCAAGAGTATGACTCCGACCTAGATCCCTGCAGCACCTTACCCAAGCCCCACCACATGCACGCATTTTGGGGCTAGCTACTCCAGCTGTATAACCGTATGCCGCCAGCAGCCCAGTCACTGGCCTCCACCTCTGTGTGTGCACCAGTGACAAGATATTGCAGCCCCGAAAGTGCATGTCAACAGCCCACGTGCGGCCCTTTCTTCTGTCACTGGCCTGCACCACCGGGCTCCCCTACAGCTCGCTCCTCCAGCTATGGACCTGCATGCCCCTAGCCTGACTTCCGACCCTGGTCTCACTGCCTTACACCCATGGTGAGACCCTGCAGCCACAGTGGTACACTCCAACAGCCAGGAGCCCTCAGCTGCACATAGGCCCAGCTGCGGGCTCTCTCCTGTCCCTGACCTGTACTCCCAGCCTTGTTTGCAACTAGCCCCTCCAGCTGCGCACCTACGCCCTGCCAGCCAGCCTCTCATCACCAGCTTCCATGGCTGTGCGCATACCTATGGCCAGACTCTGCAGCCACAGGAGTGTATACCTACGGCCGGGACCCGCACAGCTGTCCATGCCCCTTCACGGCTGACCCTGGCCCTGACCACCACATGTGTACCGGCAGCTGACCCCCTAGCCCTACACAAGCACCGGCAGCTGGACCCCACTGCTGAGTGTGTGGGCCCCACTGCCTCGGGCCACCATCACTGCCTACCCTGGTCTCTAGCTGCTAGAACTTGAGGCACTGCTGAGCGCCCCCAAGAACACTTGCCTCCTCTGTGGACCAAGAAAGAGTATACTTTAAATATCACTTAGGATCAGGGTGGCATTAACTTGGAAATGGGTAACGCTTGCCTTGTTCAACTGAAACAGATTCTTCAAAATATTTGGAAGATGCTATTATAAGAAAACAACAATATGCACTCACAACAGTCAGGCATATCTTGATAGAAGCTCCAACTCTACCGCTTTCTGGGTTACCTTGAGCACTTTACTTATTTTCCCTGAATTTCAGGTGCACAGGGAGGTTCCTGATGCTCCTTTCATGAGATTCATTTCAGACTTAGTGAGATAATTATGGAAAACACCTAGCATAATGTCTGATAATATGTTATGCATGTAATAAATGGTGAATATTTTTATTAAGGCCCACCTGATTTCATAGAACCTTGAAAATCATGACCCTTATATTCCATTTTGTTGAGCAGTAAGTTACATGATGGCAGGAACCATGTCTTTCTTACCGTGAACTCTGCAACCTTCTACAATGGTTGGCACCAATCTATAAACAGCTGCTGAAGTAAACTGAACTGAATTCTTTGATGGTTCTTATCAATGGCTGTGTAACAAACCCCTTAAAACTCAGTGGCTTCAAACAGCACAATATTTATCCACTTAGTGTCAACTAGGGTGGCTCAAAGCCTGGGGGCTAGAATCTGAGGGCTCACAAATTTACGAGTCGGTGCCTGGCTAGAAAGACTTACTGAGCTGAGAGGTGGAATAGCCAGCACGACTTAGGGGTGTCACTCTATCTCCATGTGGTCCTGCCAGCTTGATGGCTTCAGGGGAGACGGATTCCTATGCCAGCGCAGAGCTCTCAAGGCATGAATCTTGAGAGAGAGAGAGAGAGAGAGAGAGAGAGAGAGAGAGAGAGAGAGAGAGAGAAAGTCAGGCAGAAGGTATATCTCTTTCTACATCCTAGACCAGAAGTCACTTTCTACCACATTCTTTTCACTGAGTGGTAGAACATATTGTGGTCTTTTCTGAAAATACAGTCTATTCAAATCTATTGGCAATGTTGTTCAGTAGCTGACTGAAGTTAATCTGACCAGAATTCTGAGAATGAGAGCAATGAAAAGAAATCGGTCATATTTGAATAATTGTCAAATCCGAATGATAAGTGTATAAGGGGTTGCTTGTTATTCTCTTTGTGGATATATTTGAAATCGCATGGAATCCAAAGTTTTTGGTTTTTTTAAATTAAGATCTTATATGGAGCTGGAATTCTACCTCGGATTTTCTGGTCTTAATCTTGTCAACAAATATTTACCGGCTGCCTTTTGGTTTTTGTGGGTTTTTTTTTTTTTTCCTTTCACTCCTACTCTTCTGGGCTTCCTATTTTGGTGTGGGATAGAGATCAGGCACAGACTCCTTGATGATATTCATCATTGCCTCTCAACTAATTGTCTACCAGCATTGCTGATATTGACATGTGCTCTAGGAAATGTGCAGGATTTTTTGTTTTTTTTTTCTGATTCCGCCTTTAGCTTAACTGAGCTCTTGCTTAAACTTGGGCCAGACTGTGCTTCTGTTTAAACTATATGTTTCCCTTTCTTGTGGGAGATTATCTACCCCTTCCCAGTTGATACCGTATTTTGCCATATAACTTGCTTTGTCCAGTGGAATTTGAGGAAGGAAATGTGTGACACTTCTAAGAGAAAGGATCATGTGATTCTAATACTTTCTTTTCCCCCTGCCACAGAATTAGGAATGTCACAGGCAGCGGCTCCTCCTTCAGCGTGGCTCTCAGAAAGAAGATGACACAGAGCAGAGTCCTAGTCAACCCAGGACAGACAAACAAGTAAGTAGTAAATGTGTTGTGAGCCACTTGTCTTGAGGCTGTTTCTGCAGCATCCTTCCGTCTAAGCTGCCTGACATAAACTGTCCAATCAGTATTTGCTGTGGCTTGTTCAGTCCCAGATAAAGGGTTTTCCACCAGCAAATATCTGCCATCCACAAAACTAACATGGTTGAGTTTGATGGAAGATACAAAACGAAGTACTATTTTCATAAGTAATAGCAAGGTCATCTTTATCTAGATGACTTCATTTGTGATATCACAAGGGTTAGAGATTAATATGTTTGTCTGTGTATGTTCATAACCAACACTAATCCTTGCAATAAATTATTATGTGATGATCAGTATTATGCGTTAAACTGGTAAAATGCTACAGTCAGTTATTATGTATACCTACGTACCTGGAAACAACCGTTAGAATACTGAATAAAAGCAAGTGAACTCCAGCAGCAATAAATATTTATCTCCCGTTTTCATCCTTTTAGTATAAGCACAGTGATAGTCCATTAAGATGAGTAATGTGTTCTTTTTCTTTAAGAATGCCAGTGTTAGTTATGCATGAAAAATAATGCAGTATTTTGTATTAGTCAAGACAGACTAGGTAACAAACAACCTCAACAATCTCAGTGGCTTAGCACATGATTTATTTCTAGTTCATGCACTGTTTGTAGAGATCAGGTTACCCTCCTGGGCTGCCGTCCTATGCATGACAACATAACAATCTAAGGGGTTTCAGTCTTGCTGCTCCACCCTCTCAACAAACAATTTCCATGACTTCTACTGAAGGAACGGAGACTGGAGAATCCCATGAAGAGGCTTTTTATTGTCTTCATCCCAAACTGACACATGTCATTGGCCAAAGTCAGTCATGCGGCCCTCCCTGAAGCTATGTCAGGGCTGGCTCAATGGGTTCAGGAAGTAGAGAAATATTGGTAAGCCATAGTAACATCTATCACTGCTGCTTTATGTTTTAAACCATATGAAAAGGGTGCTTTCCTAAGGGGTTGTTAACCTGGTGGAAATGGAAAGAGGGAAAGGCTGCACAAAAATTTAATTCTGGTCTCACTGAATTCCCACCTATATGCAAAATATCACAATATTGAAACTAGTGTTTTACCACTAATGTATCAAGATTTCCCCAAAATTATACAATAACATCTCTCGCCACTGTATTTCTTTCAATAGAGTAGGTAGGATATCATTGGAAAAATCGAGATGGCAATAATATTAATCATAGCAACAACAACACTGTGAGTTAGCATTGGTTGCATACTTATTCTGTGCTGGGCACTACTGAAAGGGCTTTATAGGAACAATTTTATGTTGAATGTCAAAGAAGACCCGGAAAATAGTTACTATTGTCCTGGAAAAGCGCATTTACAATATTCGAGCAGTCACAATGCACAAGTAGTTTCAAATTGTTTTAAAGGAAATGTGAACAACTGAAACCAAAGAATGTATGATCTTAATGACAATATCTCATTCTATATAGTAGTGTTCCTATTTCTTTACATTCTTTTATGATCTGGCAGGAATTCAAAGATAACATATGTGCATTCCAGTGCTCCAAGTATTTCTGAGTCTGTGCTAACATAAAATGTGCTTTCACCTCACCAACTCTGTGCTATAATACCAACTGGGGAATATTCTCATGTATGTCAATCAGACATAGGGTAGACACTACAAATCTTAATCCTGTCTTAAATTGGCATGGGGGCAGGGGGAAAAGCTTAAACAAAGAAATTACAAGACTACAAAATTCTTATGGAGGATAAAGGAAGAGGCATGCAAAATTCTGGATAATAGGGCAGGCAGGGAATGTGGTAAGAAGGCACACCAATGACTTTAAAAGCTATTGGTAAACTTAATTTCTTAAACCAGGTCTGAGTACATGAGTACTTGTTTTATTATTTTAAAATGCATTTTACTATATGCATTTGCACAGTGTAATTCCACAAACAGCGGAAGAAATTTGTTGAGAGAAAACTTAAGTAGACACAAAATCACAACACTATTTGACACTTCCAATCACCTTATAAATTTACTTTTGCTATGTAAAACAAAAGATTTCAGGGGAAAGTGACGTATATTTTTTTGAAGGAATAGTGACCATATTCATTAATGGACACTTACATACAGTGGTAACATGTAAAAGTTAATTAGATTGGATTAACGATCATTGCGATACTAAATTATCAGGGGTAAACTTTACGAGTGAGAGCACTAACATGACTTCCAACTGATCCCCCTGCACCTACTTCCCATCCATGAAATACATAAATCCTCGACACAGATGCCAATAAATCATTGTAAACTGCAAGTCTGGTATCTGACTCCTGTTTAACATCTTGCAGGATCACCTCCATTGCATAGAATGGTGCCAGGATCTTCATGTACTTTTTAAGCTTTATTTTCTCCTAGTCCCACCACGTGATCACAATTCTCAGCCCCATGCAACCCAGCTCCCATGCTGTGCTCTTCCTTAACTTCCTGCCTTTGCATATGCTGGACTCTTTTCCGGGAATGCTCTTCTCCTCCTTATCTGCCTGGCAAATGCTACTATCGATTAAAATTCAACCTGTATCTCACGTCTGCTTAGAAATTCCCCTCTTTTTTTATTTTTTAAGATTTTATTTATTTGAGAGAGAATGAGCAGTTGAGAGAGACATAAGGGAGAGAGAGAGAGAAGCAGACTCCCTGCTGAGCAGGAAGCCTGATGCGGGGCTCAACCCCAGGACCCAGAGATCATGACCTGAGCAGAAGGCCGGTGCTTACCCGACTGAGCTACCCAGGTGCCCCTCCCCTGTCTTTTCTAAGAAGATTTCAGTGCTTGCTCCTTAGGCTCTCACCGTACCTGTACCTTGTCTATACTTCCACAAATGCTTTTAATGTACTTTTGTTTGTTTATGAATCAGCCTCTCCTACTGGAATGGAAGCACATGGAAACATGGACTGAACTCTATTCTAGTCATCTTTGCATACTTAGGATTTAGAGTAGTGCTTGAAACATAGTGGGCACTTAATAGATGCTTGTTGAATGAAGGTCTAACAGTGAATGAATATGAGAATAGTTGGAGCCAAGAGTATGGAAGTCCCCATTAGAGCTAAATCCGGTACTTCTCAGGTTTGACCAAATAGTCCAGAAATGTGTCACATATCTTCTGTCCAGACATAATGATGATCTTTTGATTCTATCTCCCTTCATAAAAAATACAATCATTTATTTTTGTTTCATGTGTTATAAACCTAACATTACCATAGGTGCTTTACATGCATTCTCTCTAATTTTCACATCAATCTTTCGAAGGTGGGTGTTATTAACCAATTTCATGGTGAAAACCTGAAGCTCAGAAGAGTTAAGTAATATGGCCAAAGTAATATAGCTAAAAAGTGACAGATTCAACCTCCAATTATGTCCCAAATTAAAATATTATAACTCTACTGCATAGGAAAAGCATCGGGGATTACACAGATATGAAGATTTCTTAATCTACAATAACACAGAACCACTTGCAAGCCTAGATGACCAACATCCAGATAACGTATTCCCAGTCAACAAGCATCACCAATAGGCTGCTCCTATATCCAAGATGGAAGTACATGAAGATCCTGAATCTAAAGAAGGATCTTGCCTTTTCAAGCCTGCATTTCTGGGGGCGCCTGGGTGGCTCAGTCTGTTAAGCATCTGCCTTTGGTTCAGGTCACGATCCCAGGGTCCTGGGGTCGGGTCCTGCATCTGGCTTCCTGCTCAGTGGTGAGTCTGCTCTTCCTCTCCCTCTGTCCCTCGCCCTGCTTGTGCCCTGCCCCCTGCTCCTGCTCTCTCTCCTTCTCACACTCTCTCTCTCAAGCAAATAAAATCTTTAAAAAAACAAAAAGCCAGTATTTCTGAACTATACAAAAGGAGAAACGTTTCAGTAAACTCATTTTGAGAATGTTCATTTATGATAACAACCTGGGCAAGCAATTTTATTCTGTTCAGAAATATTTGTTGTCGGTTCCTTCAAAAAGAACAAAAGTCTAAAACTTTTGAATTTCTACTAACATTGTTTTTAACTCAGTAAGAAAAACAAAATAATTTTTGTCAGAGTTGATTTCGTCAGAGTTGATTACTATCTTAGAGATTCAGAAGCATAATTTTGCACTTACATTTTCATCATTTTTTCCGGAAGACTTTTTCAATTTTTCTGATTATTTTACAAAACCACATTGATTATTTTCCAAAACCATATTTAGACCCTCTATTTTAAATAAAATATTTCATCACTTCTGTCAATTCTGAAAGATTTATTAAACTTTGCTTCTTACCTGTGTTTAATCCTATATAAATAATTTATTCCATTTTTATCCTGATTTTCTTTTGCTAAAATAATTAAAAATAACCTTTTTTTTGTTTTCTTTAATGGGTAGTCTTTCATGAGTTGATGGGGAAGATGATTCCCAAATTAATTGACTGTTTAGTTTATTAAATGTAAGTGGTTTATAAAATATTGTATTTTAAATGCGTAATTAAAAGATACACACAAGACAGATGTTCAGAGGCAAATCTCCTTAACTAAAATAGAAGAACTCTCTATAAGTTTGAGCGTATAAATCCAGCAAAAGGTAATGTGCACCAATGTGGCTATATTCATGCATGAAATGCTTAATGAAATATGCTATTTCTAGTACAAATAATTGCTTTTGTTTTCATCATCTTGCCTGGTGCATCGTAGCAGGCTACAGAATAGTGTACGTTTTATCCTGATCTACAATCAGACAGTTCATAAAACTCTAATGGAAATGAAGATTTTGCTATTTGAAGTGGTCAAATTTCCATTTTCAAACACATCACAGCTTATAACCACTGATGGCATTTGGGTTTGCTTTTGAGTTTTAGGATAATAGCAAATTATAGAGAAAATCTACCAATTCTTTGTCAGTTGAACTATGAGGAGGAAAGGACCATTATCTGCCTGAAAGAAAAGCAAACTTACATGGTGTTTTTAAATGAAAAATATATATTTGTTTGTAGCTGTATGATATTTATAAATTTAAGATCATTAGTCCTGCTTAAGAGACCAGGGAGTTTGTGCAAGTAGATAAAAATCTTTCTTCTCTTACACTGTAGGAATAAAGAAGAGGATCAGGAAAGCAATGTAAGAAAGCACTCTCTTTATTCCGATTTCAGTGGTCTGTGATCCATAAAATCCAAGTGCTTATTTAGAACAATCCAAACTGATGGGAAATGTGTTGTTGCATACCTTTGGCTTTCTAATACTTTTTCTTCTGAATATTACTTGCACCTATGTTCCTTTGTACCTAACTGAAACCCCCAAGGCCTCCCTACTTCAACTCAAATCCCATTTTTCCTCTGAGTATCCTACTGCCTGCCCCTCCTAACCCTCGGGGATCTCATTCAACAAATATTTCGTAAGAGCCAGCTTAGAGATCACCCTCTCTAACCTCTACCCAATTTAAGAAGCTTTGCTATGAAATTCCCGACATATTTAACTGTTGGTTAAATGCAACTATGGGAAGCTCATTACTTTGCAATGCAACAATTCCTAAAGCATCTTCCCCACAGGTAATCTAAAATGTACCTATCTGTCATCTTCGTATATTGGGCCTGGAAGACCAAAAAGTCACCTTGATCCTTTTTTTCCTCGAACAATGCTCTTTGAAATATGTGAGGGACTTTTTCATGTTTCATTCCTGCATTTTCTTTAAATCAAAATATGCCCAATCCCTTCCATTTTTTTCCATGATGCATAAGTTCTAATCACTCCATAATCTTGATCTTCTTTTACACACACTTCAATTATTGATGCTCCCTTTTAAAATATCACTCTAATAACTGTGCCCTATCTTGATAGTGGCGGTGTTTACATGGCTTTATAAAACTAACATATCAAACTACACAGAGAATGGTTGAAATTTACTGACTACAAATGATACCTTAGTGAAAACCAAAACCACTAAGGCAATATATATATATATGCAACTAACATGCAACTATATATATATATATGTATATATGCCACCTAAATGCAGCACAGTACCTCAGGCATCCTCTAACGAGAACATGATGGAACATAACACACTAAAGCTATCACCTGACTGGTTCTGGACACTTCTGCTTTAATTTTTCAGCCACGGCAGTGCTGGTTCATAGTAAATATATAGTCAAGAAAAATTTCAAATCCTCTGCTATTTGTAGGAAATTATATACAATTGATTTCTGAAGTCAAGTATAGGTCTCAACACACACCCCAGTTTTGTTTCTTTTTAACTACTGCTTATCTTCAGTGTCTGTTCATTCACCCTGTGCAGACATACTGCTCATGCCATGCAAATGTGAACAGGAGTGGGACGCCTAGGTGGCTAGTGGGTTAAGCACCTGCCTTCGGCTCGGGTCATGATCCCAGGGTCCTAGAATCAAGTCCTGCATCAGGCTCCTTGCTCGGTGGGGAGCCTGCTTCTCCCTCTGCCTGCTGCTCTCCTTGCTTGTGCTCTCTCTCCTTCTCTCTGACAAATAAATAAATAAAGTCTTTAAAAAAAAAGGGGAACAAGAGCATGAAGACCCTGCCCTCTTGTAGCTTATAATCACTTGGGCGAGATAAATGGAAAACAAAACAAGAGAACAGACAAGCAAAATAACTATCATTTTTAGTGTAATGAGGGGAT
Source organism: Ursus maritimus (assembly GCF_017311325.1). Taxonomy (NCBI): domain Eukaryota; kingdom Metazoa; phylum Chordata; class Mammalia; order Carnivora; family Ursidae; genus Ursus; species Ursus maritimus. The sequence goes on along the minus strand of NW_024423343.1, from coordinate 72,699,107 downwards.
GGGGTGCCGAGATAGAGAATAAGAAGGAAGAAGAGGTCAAAGGGAGACCAACTCTGCTTTAAACGGTAAGCTTAAGGAAGACAACATAAAGAAATTCACATTGAATCTGAAACACCCCTGTTAAACTGCAAGAGGCAACAAAAGGAAGGCCTGGGAAAAGCAGAGTGCAGGCTGAGAAAGCAGGGCTGTGTGCATTTGAGGAAAAGACTGCAAGCCAGCACTGCGAGGAAAGCATTCGCGACACTTGCAGGAGAGAAGGAAGGAGCGTCAGAGTGCACCTGGTCAGGCAAGCTGTCACAAAGGATTTGGACTGTTTTTTCCTATGTGCTCCAGAAAGCCACTGTAAGGTTTTTAATAGAATGATATAATCCAAAATATAAATTTTATGAAGGTCACTTCACCTCATGTGTGCATAATAGATTGGATGTTTATAAGAGGAAGAATGAAAACACATCAATAAAAATGTTGAGCAAGGTTCAGCTCGAACCACAATGCTCGAGACCTCCCCTTGGATCATGATGTGCCCCTTAGTCATCACCCTTTGAATATGGTTATTAAACCTGTGGTCTCAAAAGTGTGAAGCACACTTTTCTTGAGTATGCAAATGATCCTTTGAGATAAGAGGAAAACAGTGTGAAATTTCTATTCATGTTTATTTCATCTGTTAAACAATTCTGAGATATTTTGTGTCTATTTCATAATACATATTGCAGGACCATTATCCACATGTTTTATGTATGTGTGTGTGTGTGTGTGTGTATGTGTGTACACATATATGTGTGTATATAAGGGGGCTGTATATAATGGGGGTGCTTAAAGTTATACTGATATAAATGTACCATCTCAAACTACAGAAGCCACAGTTGTTGGGGGTTTTTTTTTGTTTGTTTTTTTTGTCTTGTTTTTAATTTATTTATTTGACAGAGAGAGAGAGAGAAAGGGAGCACAACCAGGGGGAGCAGAAGAGGGAGAAGCAGGCTCCCAGCCGAGCAAGGAGCTTGATGCAGGGCTTGATTCCAGGACCCTGGGATCATGACCCAAGCCAAAGGCAGTACTTAACCAAATGAGCCACCCAGGTGCCCCCCAGAAGCCACAGTTTTAACCAGTGGATATTACACATAAGCCATCATCCAGCATGCAAATCTCTATTCCGTCCATTAGTCTACATCTTCCAAATGTGTTTTAGCCTCACTCTCTCAAACAATAAGGCTATATATGGATTTAGAAAATGTTATATATTTCTGTTAGTAATGCTAGGTTCTGCTTATAAACTCTTTAGGATAAGGAAGAGATGATTAGGATAAAGACGCCTAAGCATTGTCTAGAAGGGAATGATCATATAGTCTTGCTTTAAATTAGACAGAAAGTGAGAAGGAAAAGAACCACTGAACATTTGAAGAATGTTAAATGAACATCAACCAAAATTAAAAATATAATATCGGGGCGCCTGGGTGGCACAGCGGTTAAGGGTCTGCCTTCGGCTCAGGGCATGATCCCGGCGTTATGGGATCAAGCCCCACATCAGGCTCCTCTGCTATGAGCCTGCTTCTTCCTCTCCCACTCCCCCTGCTTGTGTTCCCTCTCTCGCTGGCTGTCTCTGTCTCTGTTGAATAAATAAATAAAATCTTTAAAATATATATATATATATAATATCATTTATAACTACTCCAAAGAGGTTAACCACTTAAGTATAAACTTATAAACAAAATATGTACAGGATCTCTATGTTTCAAATGACATAATGCTGATGAAAGAAGAATCTAAACTCATAGATAGGAATACTCAACTTAGTAAAGATGTCAGTTCTTCCTAATTGGTACATAGTTTTAATGCAGTCTTATCACAATCCCAGAAAGGTTTTCTGTAGATATAGGCAAGCTTATTCTAAAATTTCTAAGAAAAGGCATGAGTCCTAAAATAGCTAAAACACTCTTGGGCAAGAAGAAAAAGTGGGAGAAAACACTCTACTAGACATCAAGGCCTCCCCGATAGCAATAATCAAGACTATGAGATACTGACAGAATAGATAAGATCAGTGGAACAGAACAGAGACCCAAGAAATGAGTAGACTCACACAAATATGCCAAACTAAATTTTACAAAGAACAATCCAATGGAGGAAAGTTAGCCCTTTCCACAAATAAGCCTAAAAAATTGCATATCCATGGTCAACAAAATAAACCTCAAATTAAGACTCATAATATATACAAAATTTAGCTCACAATAAATCATAGATTTAAAACATTTAGAAAAAGTTTAAAAAAAAACTTTTAGGAAAAAAACATAGGGGAGGATTTTTGGCATCTAGGCTAGCAAGGAGTTTTTATAATTGACACCAAAAGTACTATCCATAAGAGAAAGAAATTGACAAACTGGATATCATTGAAATTTAAAATTTGCCCTGTGAAAGCTATGTGAGGATAATGAGCAGAGTACAGAATGAGAGAAAATATTTTCAAAGCACCTGGCTGACGAAGGACTGGCTTTTAGGATATACCAAAACAATTCTCAAAACTCACAAATTTAAGGAATTGCATTAGAGAATGGGCCAAATACATAAAAGATATTTCACCACAAGGATAGACTGATGGCAAAAAACACATGAAAAGATATTCAACATTATCAGCCATCAGGCTAATGTAACTTAAAACCCATGAGCTATCACTACACACCTATCAGAATGGCTAGAAAAAAAATAGTGATGACAACCCCAAATGCTGGTGAGAATTTGGAGAAGCTGGGTCTTACATCCATGGTGAAAATGCAAAATGGTATGTTATTCTCCAAAATAGTGTGGCAGCTTCTTATAAAACTAACATGCAACTAACTACCAAATAACTCAGCAATTGAACTCTTACATATTTATCTTAAAGAGATGCAGACTTATGTTCACAATGTACACAAATATTCACAGCAGTTGATTTGTAAAAGCCAGAAAATGAAAAAAATCCAGACCTGTTCAATGGTTATATGGTTAAATAAACCATGGTATATCTATGTCTGAATACAATTCCACATCGAAAAGAGCAAATAATTGATACAGAGAACTTGGATGAATCTCCAGGGATTATGTTGAGCGAAGAAAGCCAAAAGGTTATATACTTCATGATTTTATTTCCATGAAATACTTGAAATGACAAAATTATAGGATTGGGCAGGGCATGGGAGAGGGGATGTGCTTGGCTATAAAAGAGCAATGGAAGCAATACTTTTGATGAAGGAACTATTCTATGCCTTGACTATATTGATATCAATATCCAGATTATGATATGATGTTACTATGGTTTTGTATGAGGTCACCATTGAGAAACTAGTAAAGGGTACATGCGATCTCTCTATTATTTCTTACAACTGCATGCAAATCTATAATTCTTTTCAAAATAAAAAGTTTAATAAAACATATGACATATGAGTATAAGGTACGATTAATGTTATCTTTAGGAGATACAGCCTTCATCCTAATCTTCAAGACACAATATTTATGTAGTAATTTCTGATGAGAAAGTTGCCAATCAAAATGAAATGTCAAAATGTGTGTGTGTGTGTGGTGTGTGTGTGTGTGTGTGTGTATCTGTTGTTTGGGCATCAATAAACCTCATTCTCTTGTCTTCAGTAAGATGCATTCAAACTTATTTTCCTATGTGTGAAGTATAACAGAATGAAAAATATTCTGTCCAGAAGTTTATTGAAGTTTATTCCAATAGTTTTAATATCAAGAAAGGGTGTGGTACTAATTCTTTGAATCCAGAATTATAACTTAAATATTTAAAATTAGTGAAATATTTGTATTCAACATAACAAAGATAGTTCATTATAGAGTTAATATACATAGCACTGTTGCGGATGTGTATTTTCTGCTACATGGAGTTTTAAAATTGATAGAATCTTCCTGCTGATCTTGTACACTGATGAGTAATTCATAAAGGTTTGGTAATCTCAATAAATTCAGGAGCAGAAATGAGGCTCACAAGAGGAAGACTTAACAGGTGGTAGTATTTATACTTTAAGGCACATATATAAATGATCAGAATTTTTGCATAGCACCATACCTACAATGATATAAACAATATACATAGGTGAATATGACTGAAAAGAAATTTTTAACATGGGATTAATGGTCATGTTAGGATGAAGATGGCATATACATGACACTTCTTTCTGCATCATAGCAGACATTCTGATCAATTACAGGGACCGTGTGGCCAGATATGGCCAAAGAATCTCTCAACTCACGGCCTTGGAGTCACTACAAATTGCGAAATTTTGGCAGTGAAATTAAAATATTTTTCCATTCCTTTGTGAGAAGTTGCATTATGGATTATTTTGTCTATTTTTAAATTTTTCTATGTGGTCTACTATATTTTTATAAATAATTTGTTACATATTAAATAATTTTAAATTTTAAGTCAACATCAGAACTATGCAAAGGAAATACATTCCTTATCATAAGAAGACTTGCCTAATGACAAATTTTTACTATCAAAATTAAAAGCATTAGAAGCTTAAGTTTTCCAAGAAAAAATAATCCCAAATGTGGGGAAGGTGCCAGAATTGTCCCATAAACTAAAAACATTGCACACAAATATTTACATACTGAGCGTTAGAACGATGGAGGTCAAGTGGTTTCTAAGTGTAAATTATTACTCTACTAAAAGTAAATATCAATCCAGTCTGTCCAAATGCAATTAAAAATTCGATTTAGCTATTACCTTCCATTTTCCAGAAGCTGTGTTATGGTCTAGAGACCCAAGGAATGGGCAAGCTGTACACACAGTCTTTCCTTCATGTGGTTCACAGTCAGTCAAGGGAAAAGGCTTATAAATAATTACTTGTGGAGTCAAGTGGCAAATGTCCTAATAAAGAAATATACCGAGTGTCAGGGAAATGTAAAATATGGACAGTTAATTCTGACTGGAGAAATCAAGGAAAGCTGTATGAAAACAGGTGATGGGAAACTAGCTAGTTCTTAAAAAACAAAATAAAGTTCAAGCATACCGATGAGGACATCCTGGAGAGAAATAATGTATAAGTAAAAGAATCATGTATTGAATTTTCTTATCCCCCTCCTCCTGGCCTCTGCCTTTGGAACCTGACAGAACCTGAAAAGTCGGTCAGCATCCTTAGAGACTGAGGAACCACGTGTGGGGCAAAAGCAGACTTCAATGGCCTTCCACTGCACGTGCCAGCCCTTAGCGGTGTGATGAATTAGAGGTTGGGAAAACATTTAAGATTAAATTAGGTTAATTTTTTTAAATTATTTTTTGGAACTGGATATTTTTAAGTAGTGACTTGAAACTGAATGTTGAACTTAAGAAAACAATAGATCACTTTTTTTTTTTTTTTTAGACATGAAGATAAACAGGAAATCATGGGGTCTGCTGTAACTTTCATCAAGGAACAAGGGAAGAATTACCCACCACCCAACAAAGAGATTTAAAGGGACAACAAAATAAAGTTTATTTCATTATTGCTCTTACTGCATTTTGTTTGTTCAATATGCTAATGCCCCAATCATTTGCCGGTGAGGCTCTAAGTGCAATGTACAAAGCTGGTTTCTCCAAAAAATGATCTTCAAACGTCTTGTAATAAATAGGCCAAAACAAAATAAAAAACAGCATCCAAAAATTGACCTTCAAAGTAGTTCATCGCTATCCAACAGTTGCTAAGAATCAATCCCCTATCTAAATGCTTTAATTATATACTTCGCTTCTTCCTTGTTAAGTCAAAGGACACACAAGCTATAAGCAAGCAGCAGGTCCCGTATGTTAACCCAAGTCGTCTGCGTCGGGCAAACATGCTTGAAGTATGTCGACTATATTTTCTTCTACAACTCTAAAATCTCAGATTCAAAGTACAGAATACATTTCAAACCTGAGACACCTGATTTTATTGGTGTACTATTATTTCCTATCTGACGATTGTATTTTTACCCTGATTGAAAATAAATATAGTCAGTATACATGCATGTAGAAAAAACAATTTATTTCAGGGAGGCCACATAACACACATAACACACAAGCAATCAAAGAAACAACTAAACAACAATAACAAACACCCGTTCAGTGAAGCTTTGTGGAATATAGTGTTAAGATCTCATATTAGTCACTTTAGACTTGTGGACATAAGAATACCTTTTCTTGGTGGATACAAGGAAAGGCTTCGAAAAGAAGTTAACAGATTTCTAGGCATCCAAGTGTGGTTCACCAGCCCCAGTTCATCTAAGCCTGTAGCACTCTGCAGGCTAGAATCACTTAATGGTACCTGAAACAGTATCTTCAGGGTCCTGGAGACACTCCTGTCTCAGACTCGAAGTTGGATGCATAGGAATCTGTTATTTATCTCCTTACTTATTTAGCCTGTCTGAAAACTGATAGCTGAATAAAATATTTAACAGCTAAATTCTTTTTTTTTCTATTAAAGACTTTTAATGTGAAATCACAAACAGAAAAAAAGCAGAAAAATTGCTTAAAAGGTTACAGAAATTGATGCATATAAAAATGTCCATCTAAAAATGACACAACCTCAAAAAGTTTCTATTTTTTTTAACAAGTATGTTGCAAAAGAATGTGGCCACATTTCAGAGAGACATTTCTTCTCCCAACACCATGACAAGTGTTGATATCACTAAAAGGATTCTGAAAATGAATTCAAAGCAACATCAATTTTTTTTTAAATGTTGGAGAAAGTAAAAGGATTTTAGTATATATGTCTCGTAAAGACCTTCGTTTTTACAGACTCTTAACTCAGTTCTCTTAATACTCAAAAGAACTATTTGGACAGTTACATGGATCTTTCTCAAAAACTATTTTTTAAGCACTCACATTCACACACAGATGTACGCAGACACACACACACACAAACTTTCATATTTTTTTTAAAGTGAGCAAGTCATTTTATTCATGATCTCACATCTCTTCTTTGCTCGGCGATGTATTTTGATCGCTGCCAAATAATACGAAAACAACTGTTTGCAACAAATGCTCTTATAGGGAGAGTTAGTCGAATTTTCTGCAGGTACTCTCCAAGTCCAGGGTGATTTTTCCAAATGGTCTGTAAATTCTCTGTAAATTAAGCGCTGGCATTTCACTTCCCTTCTGCTAATCACGTCAAGCTACCTAATTCCTAACTGTAAAATCAAATGTCTTAGTGACTTTCTCCTAGCTGAGTCTTCTCAATAGCCTCTCATATTAGGGATTCAGTGGTTGTGCTTTAAATGAACCCGTTTCACTGGCAGGTGCCTGCTGGTTTTTAGGTTTTAAACGGTACCATTACTATCATTTATAAGGATAACATCACAATTAAGAATGTATGAATAATTTAAAATTGAGTAGCATTCAGTTTCACAGTCTGTCTGGCACAAAGGTTTGAAAGTGCAAGGTCTTTATTTTATTACAAAACACTGGCTGTCTGGGTAAAAGGAGATGAAAAGTTACTAATTTCAGGCTTTACTTCAAACCCTTTAATCTTGCAAATAAGTGCCTTCAGTGAGGACTTTGTTATCTCCTAAAGCCTCGCCAGAGTCGTTCATGTTCTTTGTCTTTTCCCAAGGTCCTTACCTTATCCTAGGTGAGCCGAACGAGACAAAAGGGAATCCACTAGAGGAAGGGATTATTTAATAGAGCTTTTCTTTTTAAATCCTAACTTGTGCTGTTGGCAAATATTATGAAACACGATCATTTCATTGCCATAAATAATGTTATATAATTAAAATTCCATTCTGTGGTTGGGAACAGTGTGATAAACTGTTTGCGAATTGGTAATTCTATTTATTAAAAACAGAGGCATTAATTTTGACACATTGAATTATAACACAGACAAACAGATCTTGTGTTTTAATTAAATGCTCTATTTGATGAGCTTTTTTAGTCTAAGATTTAATGCCAGATCCTACAATTTGTATGGTATAGAGCAGGGGACGATCTTAGCAGGGAATGCATAGAATCCAGTGGAAAAACCCTGCTAGGATTCAAACGGCACAGAGCAGGGCCCCCGAGCCTCTCCCTCCAGCCCCCCCTGCTTTGTGTTGGGCCCGGTCCCCTTAGCTGGTTTGTGAAGGCCTCTCCAAGCTCCCTTTTTCTTCCAAAGCCTCCGGCGAGGCTCCCAGTCCTCTAAGGCATTCCTTATTTCCTAATGATAAAGCAAGACTGAATATTTTTTTTTATAAATAAATAACCACCAAACTGCTTTGAGCTTTCTTGCACATTAAGCTACATTTAATATTCATTTCACATTTTTTTCTATTAATTAAAAGTAAACCATGTATTGTATGGTACATTATCCCTCTAACAGCCCCATGTGGAGATCATGAAGTGGAAGACTAATGGTGTAGACTTTAGCATTTAGTTTTAACCAGAATAATTTACATATCTGTGAGAAGAGTCCAAGGCATGTGTAAATAAGCAGAACTCTGAGATATCAAGACCCTTGCTCAGTTGACTATGGACTGCCGAGCTATGGGCTGTGTATTTATTCCATCAGTCAGGTAATTTAATGAGACTTACACAGCATCTATTTCTGCAGAAGAGACAAAAGTTATTATTAAGGAGAGGCATGTGGCAGTAAGAAAAATGTGTTTGCTTGTTTTATTTTATTCTATTACCCCAAGTAGCAAAGGTGATCCCATTCAATGTTCATTAAAGTTTACCTTTATAATTTATCAAAGGGGACCCACATCAACAGTTTTATGCTGAGATTTCAAAATTGGAAACATTAAAATTTGATCCAAAATGCCAGATATTTAGGGAGGCTTTTCATTAGAAAAATAACGACATAGCTTCAATCTATAGATTTTTATTAATGCACAACTCTATTAAGTGACCAAGAGAAAGTATATTAAAGAAAAGTCATCAACTCTGAAAGGGCACTTTAACTTCAAATTACCAAACTTTCGGACCAGTTCTAAGGGAGGAAAGCTATTTCTTAGAGAACTGGTAACTTAACATAAAGGATCACAAAAGTATAATTTTCAGTGAATTTGTCTGCAAAGAGTTACGCTGTATTATGAATAGTGTGAGGCAGTTACTAGAAGACTAAGATTATTTTAAGAAAACACTATGTCTCTTTGATAAGATGTAAATTGAATGACATCAGGATTCAGTATTCAAACCAATTTAAGTTATAGGCTCTTAAAATATACCTCCCATGGAAGAGTGTTCTGTGTTAGGAAATCATTGTAAAGGGTACGGGAATCAGTGAGGACGACGGCTGTATGATGCCAAACGCCCAGAAGAACAGTGAAAAACTCCGTCGCCGAAGATGTTTCCAAATAGTCATCAGTTTTGGCATCAACGTCGCCAAATGCGAAGTGAAGAACCGAAGCGAGTCTCACCCCGATGATAATTCTTTTTTTAGGAAGATATTCTGACCATTGATGCTAAACGTACCTCTAGAATCTGAATTCCCTAGATATCTGTCTAAAATTTCACTCCAAAGCCCGGGCAAAACTGACATTAATAGTCAAATATTTAAAATCAATTGAGTTGATGCTGTTCCTTTAAAAAACATCGTAATCTTTTGTAACCCAAACCAACAGTATAAGAGCACAAATGTTCAGTCATAGACACTGCATTTTTACATGGCCTCTTGAGTATTCACACTCCTACAAAGGCTGTCAGACCTGCTAAATGGCATAGCCAAATTTCTCTTGGATCTTTTTATAATACAATGATGCATAAGTGTAAGGCAACGTAGCATTTGACTCCTCAAATACCATATCACAAAGTCCTTTAAATACACAACTTGATCCATAGGATGAATCTGAGCCAATTCCACAAAAATATCTGTAACTTTACATACCCTTTGCATATCGTAACCTAGTGTTAAACTTACACACAATTCTTCCTGCAGCAAAAACTCATTTTGAAGTTCTCCACTTTGGTTCAGAGTGAATTCACCTCATTCAAATCATAAACTTTTACCCTGATTAAATGAAAATAAATCTACAGAATGCATATGCTGGTAAATGCTAATAACACATTTCCCCTGTTTTCATTTCAAAACAATTATTTCGAAGAATATGGGAAGCAATTTATCTTCAAAGTACATATACAGAAAAATGAATCTGATAGCAAATACTGAGTCTCTGAAAAATAAAGTTCTTCATTTTTATACAGTTTTTGTCATCCTACATTTTAATTTTTTTTTTTTCGTCATTGCCTCCAATAGACTCAGGTCTCTAAAGCAGAGGCCATAGTTTGGCTCTCTTTCTCTCCTCGGCACCATTCATATTGCCTTGTACATAGAACGTGCTTTCAGAAAATATCTGTATTGAATGTCGAATGAGGAGAACTTTTCAAGGAGTTCCCGCAAGAATTTCAAATAGTTGAGCTGCGAATGGGATCTTGAGACTAAAAAAATAAAAGGCAAATTGCTTTGAATAGGAAAAGTTACACATAAATAATTGAAAACTTCTTTTTAAAAACAGAGATAGTCATTCTTTCTGAGAGATGATTATTTTCTTCTTCAAATATTGGTGGTTGTGGTAGATATGGCATACCTATTTAAGCTTAAAACGAGAAAGAAAGAGAGACTCAAGTCTTACTTTATTTCCACTTAGGCTTCATAAAGTATTTCGGTTTTTCTGACTGCTTCTGTCCATTTTCTGTTTTAAGACATAATTTAACATTTAAAAATATTGCACTTTCCTTCCTGTTCTAGTAAAGTGTGATAATATAGTAATATGTGTCAATTAAAAGATTGCTTGCTGTATCATTAGTTGACAGACATGCAATGGAGTTTCCCAGCAAAATGGATCTTGAAACATTTGCTTTTCTTTTATTATAGAGTCTTTTTTATATTTCTGTCATTACATTTCTTTGGACAGAGATTAAAGCAGAGCTATTTTCTATGAAATTGCTCAGCTAACATCAGTGGTTCTGAATTCTCAGTGCCTTTTTCAGAATATACTTGCATATGAACATGTCCTTTATTAGCTTTGATTTTAAAACATGGGCCCTGGGTATCTATACGTGGCATTCGCTCAAATAATTTCGATTCTTCCCCATATCCTCCCTTATCCTTGAGAACTGGCACTGACTTCCGTGACATCAAGGCTTTAGGATCATATCAGGTGAGCCCTTCCATTTTTGTTTTCAACTTATTAATATACAGTATACTAATATATACGACTAAACCCCTCAAACGTGGAACAAAGCCTATATGAATTTTCCGATCCTTTAGAACCACGCTGTTACAGTAAAGCAATGCATTTATAAGTCCTGAATATTTAGAAAGCCTTCAGTTGAGGTGCTGTGATGATTTTTCACTTTTATTTTTTGCTTCTTGGATTTGATGATATACATGCATATATTGAAAAAATCAAATGTAAGTCCTCTTTAAAGCATAACACTTTTTAATGGTTCTAACCATGTAAAATACCACTGATGATAAAATTATTGAAGTTTAAAGCGGAGAAAAGCCCTTTCCCTGTAACGTGAAGAATTTTATAAAGGAAGCATATGATTGTTTGGATAACGCTAGCTTGAGACAATAGGAACTGGAACGCCGTGACATGGAGTCTCTTTCCTTATGTTTTAATAACGGCCTCCTGAGCACACATATTCACTTTCAGATTTTTAAGCAATTAGTTTGCAGATGTCACTAAATAAATGGCATTCATTCCTTAAGCAGGAACCATACCTGTTAACCATCTCAGCCTATTCTAGCTTTAAAGCTGGGCTTGATGTGCACAGCATGCTCAAAAACTGTACTCACAGTTCAAATGAGCTGGATTACAGACCATGACCACTGAGACCCTCACATGACAAAGCCTTTGTGTAATTAATATGCAGGGTAAAATGCTCCCTGGACTGCTGCTAAAGCGATTTAAATCATGCACATAAAAAATGTAATCACAAATTTAGCATGGTGGACAGAGTAGTCACACTGGGCTTGATTGCATAGAAGGTTCCAAGTGTGTTTTAAATGTCCTTTAAGATTGAGATTAGGACTTGTACTTACAAGATGCATATTAATCTAAAACTCAACATTTTTCAGTGTGGGATCACAGTAGGAGAACATTATGGGCAATAGAGGTTCATTCTAATCCCAGTAGGTAATTACACTTTGAAATAATATTCTTTAATTAAATCTTGTTTGCAGTTGATTGATTTAAACACTAAATCTAAAAACCTAAATTTGAGTTTTTATCAATTTTTGATGCTTATTGCACACAACTTGGGCTTTAATTGATGTTTCTGAAGTTTTAAAGCCCTTGTCCACCGTGTCCTGGTTGAATTTTGTGTGATTATCAACATCATTCTTTAATACTCTTGACGACTTCCTCTGGAAGCTCGGTAAATTTGCACACTCTTACAATTTTAACATATACCTGGAAAGTATTGAAGATGTCACAGTGCCAGTATTTGCATAGAAGTTTCTTCTATCACACCTTCAGTAGACACGTATCTTAATCCCTTCTCTGAAATACAGAGGGTTTTTTTTTTTAATATTTACCGTTTGCAATACTACGGCGTAAAAATCGGACCCTAGCTCTCATAATGGACGAGGTACAAAGAAAAAAAAATACCAAATTTCAGAGTAATTTGCATCTTTTCAAATTTGAAGTAATATGACATTAAGCCACAGCAACACAAATCCTCTTTCCATGTATTCACAAAGAGAAGCTGTCTAACAATAAATACGTCACCTTTTATGTTTATAGCTTCTTTCTCGCCATTTGGCAAAGCTTACCAAAACACGATGAAAAGACTCATTGTGGACATTTTAAGATGAATTCCTTTTATATTCAATAATCCATATGCCACCAAATCTGTGTAATAACTGCTGAAAGCAATATGTTTTACTGTACCAGTGTGAAGAAAGACTGTTCTGGCAGGTAACATTAATATCTAATTGAATTTGAGTCTTGTAGATTTTGGAACTCTTACAATTCCTCACTCCCCTGACATAAGTGTTTTTTCTAAAGGAAAGTTGTGAAAAATGTCATGTCTTATAACCCACAGAAAGGAACTTTGAAATATGTCCTAATTTGGCAGATGATATTATCTGTCAGGGATGATCAAGGATCTTCATCATTTGTTGCAAATTTGCAAATGACAATGAGACCAATTTAACGGGCATCCATATAACCAAGTAGTTGTACAGTTTACAGATTTATATCCCGAAACACAAAATTGGGTCTGGTGTCCTAAGCATTGTGATTTAAAGATGTCGTTCACCAGTGTTTATATTTAAATTCGTACAAACAAGGATCGGCTTGGTTTCAGCTTCAGCAGCATCTTGTAGACGTAGCCCAGTAAATTACATTCATGATGCCATATTTAATAACTGAAAATTCACATTTTACAACAATTGCATTTGTCACTGCTGAAAAACAAACTAGTACGTGGAATGTTTTATTACAAGGACTACATTCTTATGAGAAATGATTAAGTCACTATAAGAGAAAAGTAAGGCCAAAAGACCTCATTCACCATAACACAAATATTAATCACACATAAATAATACAGGTGTCTTGCAGTAAGCCACATTCCCCTAAAATATAGATTACACATCCTAGGGGCAAATAGTAGTACAACAGACTTGAAATAAATCCCTCAAGCCATGGTGGCCAAGAGGAAATCATTTATGTTTTGACAGTTTAATATACTTTTTGGTTATGCATAACAGATGAAAATATTTACACCAATGTAAGAGAGTGAAAGAAAAATTAAATCTGACTAATCGACCTGTTCAAAGTATGATTTTTAATTTCAAGGAATTTTTTTATAACGACTCCAAATAACAAATATGCTTCCTACAATTCAACCGTATCCATTCATTTTTAATTATTTCACATCAGCTAAAAAATAAACCAGTCTCTCAACTCAAAGAGACACTTTTCCTGGTATGCACACATACCCTGTCTGGAGAAAAAGAGGGCTGACGGCCAAACCAGGACACTGCGGGGTGAGATGAATGTCAGCGAAAGGGCTGCCCGGGAAGTGGAAGTGACAATGCTTCTGGGGGCAGAATCAGGGCTGCAAGAGGTTATGGGCCAGAAAGACCTATTTGCTGTGACTTTCGCTTTGGTACTGATTGAAGTGTTTTTTGTTTGTTTGTTTGTTTTTTGTTTTTTTAAACATTTGAATGTTACTTCTTCAAAAGAAAATCTTAAAAAGGTATGTCCACAAAATAAGACTCAATGTCTTAGAAACAGGTCCACTCCTGCTTTTCGACAGGCATTTACTGGACACTTCCAGTGCTTGAAACACTAGGTAAGGAGCCAGCCAAAGAGGGAGTGGGAAATTAGCAATCAGCCAGCTGGCTCTGTGGCCTTTAGTATTTAAAATTCACTGAGAAATGTATCTTGAGAAATCAAATATCAGGACAGACCGTATACAATCAAACATGACATTCTGTGGTTCATACTGGAGCATTTCAGGAAAAATCTCAGGACAATGAGGGAGGTTGAGGTACAGGGAGAAGGGGGCTATGAGTAGATAGCCTTCAGTAGAAATACAGACACTCCAAAAATGTAAGGAGTCCCCAAACTGAAGTATAGAATTCTGAGATTGGCAAATACATGCAAAAATGATTTGTAACACTAAGAAATCAAGAAAATCTATGCGAAGGTTTCAGAGGTTTTAGATAGAACACATTTACATGTGACATTTGTACCAAAAAAGCTGATTTAGCCATAAGTACCAAATAAGATGGAGTGATCTGCTGACAGTGATCACTATTCAAATGAATGGTGTCTTTGGAAGTTTCCATGTTAAAAGAATCCAAATGTACTTGTAAGAGATAGTCAAGCAAAAGCAAGTTCTATTTTTTTCCTACATAATTTGTTCTTAAGTCCTTGTTTCTGTTATTCTGTGTTGACGTGTTAGGTATTCTCCTCTTCCAATAAAGTCACTTTTTTTTTTTTTTTTTGCCAGTATCTACATTACAACAATTGCTGTATCTTTCCCCAACTGAAGTGACCAATCAGTCAACATCACAGGCTCTACTGGCCCACCTATTACTAGGAATGAAGTCCTTCCTGCCTATAAATGTCAAGGCATACTCCACTTACGCCCTGAATCCTTCTTTCTTCCCACCTATTATGTTGAGGAGAACTTTGCTCCTTAACTATGCCCTATGCTTCTTATATTATTGGTTTATCTATTCCTACAATATCATTTCCATCAGCACACAAAGATGGTCTAAAATCTCCTTTTCAAATAAAAAAAAAAGAAGAGAAAGGAAGGAAGGAAGAGACGGAGGAGGGAAGGAAGGAAAGAAAAAAGAAAGGGAGGGACAGAAGGCGGGAGGAAGGAAAAAAATGAAAGAAGTAAGGGAGAAAAACAATTATCTTTCTAGCCCACTTCTCTTTACACTGTCTCCTTCACACCAGCGTTTCTTGAGATGAAGATTTGTATTCAGCTTCTCCACATTCTCTCCTACCACCCTAACCTCAACCTAATCCAGTCATACTACCATTCTCACAGCATCACTAAGACTACTTTGAAGGTCACCACATTTTCAAATTCGATGATCCAGTCCATTCTGATCTAATTTAAACCCTGGCCAGCATTTGACACAGTTGGCCTCTCCACCTTTCTGAAGATATTTTTTCTTTCTTCTTTTTTTTTTTTTTTTTTTTTTTTTTTTTTTTTTTACTTCAGTGTCCCACATTCTTGGTTTTGTTTTAGATCCACAGAGGGCCATTTCATGCTGTCATTTTCTAGATTTTCCTACTCAACTCAGCATCTTTTTTTTTTTTAAGATTTTATTTATTTATTTGACAGAGAGAGAGAGAGCCAGCGAGAGAGGGAACACAAGCAGGGGGAGTGGGAGAGGAAGAAGCAGGCTCCCAGCAGAGGAGCCTGATGTGGGGCTTGATCCCAGGACTCTGGGATCATGCCCTGAGCCGAAGGCAGATGCTTAATGACTGAGCCATGCAGGCGCCCCAGCAGCATCTAAATTTTGAAGACCTTCAGAACTGTCTTACATATCCTTCTAATCTCATCCAGACTCATAGCTCTAAATTCTCATTTTAAGGTTCAGTTCACCTTTCTAAAACTGAAAACTCACACCCATGCTTGCTTCATTCTGCTCCTTGAACAGTGGAACAAAATTAACATGGTAAACATAATTTTTAATTTTTCTTGCTACCATTGTTTCTCCATGAGTTTTCCTCCTTCAATCAAGATGATTCAGTCACCATTCACCCAGCTTTTCAAACCAAAATGTAGGGTCATGTTACCTCTTGCTTAGAAGCCTCCCATAAACCCCCATGGCACTAAAAATAGAATTATGACCTTTACCTTATTTGTTCCCAGTGTTTCACACAACCTGGCCCTGTGCTGTTCTTTTGATGTCCTCTTCTGTGTTCTCCTCCTTTTTCACTATGTTCCAGCCATATCAGCCATTTTTTAATTTTCTGAACATTATATCTTAAATTAATTGCTAAACTAGCTAGTCTAGTTTAGCCACCAATGTTCTCTGTCCCATTATTCTTTTATAATTCTCCAGATTGAAGTTAAAACTGTCTGATACTTATCCTGTTTGTTTGTTTGTTTTCTATCATATGAGAATGTTAACTCTAAGACAGTAGAAGACTCACCTGTCTATTCTCCACTATATTCTCAGAGTCTAGAACATAGTACATCATAGACATGCCCTTCCTGCCTGATACATAGTAGGCATTCCAGCAACTTTAACAGAATTGTGGTGAAAATTCCAGGATGACACGTTTTAATAATGTGTGGCTCAGTACATGTTAACTATGGTTGTTTTAAATTATTTTTTCACTGGTATCAATATTTATATTAATAGTGTTATTAGTGGTTACATGTAAAAATAATATATATGATGTGTATATCTGTTAAGAAAACCATGGCTTCTTACTAGAGGGTTGAAGTTACAAGGATGTATGTTTAGCTTTATTCCTCATGTGGGATGCTAGCCTTCACCAACTACTAGCAAGACTTGGAGGCTGGAAGGGAGGGCATTTGTTTACCTCACACAGCAATGGGCAAAGTGGTACTGTACAACAGTCACCTGGGATTTGAACCTAAATGAAATGGAGCCTGGCCATATGAGGCTGAGGTCCCACCCAATCCTTTTTGGAAGGTGAACCACAATTAAACTTTCCTCTCTATCCCTGTGCTTCCATCAGAGAGGCTTGCCTGATGCTTCCAACTTTAGGCGTCTCCTCAGCTTTCCCTAACGAAATGTCCTTAGTAGAACCTTTACCATTATTGATGAAAATATGTCAGGAAACAAAAGTAGTTCCTCTCCATGAAGCACATAGGAATGTGCTTAAAGAAAGAGGACTATTGTGTTTAGAGATTTCAACTCCCAAAGAAAATTCGTTACCTATTTCCAGATACTCAAATCAAAATGAAAACTTAGGTAAGACCACAACACTTTATTCTAGTACTATGCCACAGGTATTTAAGATTATTTCTTCAGGAAAAAAAAAAAAATATATATATATATATATATTTTATTTGGACTCAAAGACTTTTGTAGGCCTTAGACACTTTTGCTTTTGCAGGACCCCTTTGTCCATAAAAATTATCAAAAATTACATTTTTTACTACACTGACTGATGGAAAAATAATATGTTATTATATATATAATATAATATAAATTTTATATTAACATAATAAAATATGTATTATGTATTTAATATATGTTTATATATTAAAACATTTTTCATGACCCAATAGTTCTTTTTATTTTCAGACTTTAAAAAAAGAATTAAAACATTTTCACAGATCGCAAAGGTGTATTAGGCCCAAGCTGCTCTGTCTGGTGTGCCTGATGGATAAGTTGGCCTCACTCAAATGAAAGAGAGAAAAATATTTTGAATATGATTTGTCCACCAAAGGGCTAAATGTTATTCAAAATAACACTGTAACTGCACCTCCCAGTTTTTTATGATATTTTACATTACTAAATGATTATTCAACATTTTGAGTACTTAGACACGTAAGACAATAAATCCAAGACCTATTGTTTGCCCTGGTTATTAGAAGAGTTAAATTAAATATGTTGCTCTAACCAAATGAAAGCAAAAATTTTAAATCATTAAAAATATCGCTATTTAATATCCTTGAATATATGGATTTACAAGAGTACCCTTTCACTTTTTTGGGTATTGTCTTTAAAAGCTAGAAAGATCTACACTGGGAAAAAAAAAAAGTTATACTTCAATTCTTAAAAACTTTGAGGGGCACCTGGGTGGCTCATTGGTTAAGTGTTTGCTTTCTGCTCAGGTCATGATCCTGGGGTCCTGGGGTTGGAGCCTTTCATCGGGTTCCCTGCTTAGCAGGGAGTCTGCTTTCCTTCTCTCTCTGCTGCTCCCCCTGCTTGTGCTCTCTCTCTCTCTTGCTCTGTGTCAAATAAATAAATACATAAAGTCTTAAAAAAAAAACCACCTTGAATATGAAATTAATAATCCAAAGATTTTGTTATACTGACTCATTATTCTTCCCTTTTCCCTTTTCTTCCTGAAAATGTTGAGGCATGTTTTTATATACTATATCCTACCTGTTTTTTTCCAACTTCACCCCAATTAGATGACTATACATTCCAATATGCTTGGGATATTCTGTTTATGACTTCTGCCCAACACTCCTCTTTCACTCTTACAAGCGATTCAGCTTGGACAATAAATTGTAGCCATCTTATCTATAGTAACTCTGAAGTTGATTGTTCATTCAAGTCTACTTATATTCTTAATAATCAATTAAACTATTTAAATATAGATGAAGGTGAAGAAGACATTTCTACCAGATTAAATCTCTTCAAGTATAGGCCTAACTCCATAAATTCCAAGTGCAAAAATTACCATTAACATCCATTGCCTATATAATAAGGTTCAATAAAAGACTTGCCATAATCTGGTCTCAACCTGTGGATAAATACTATATGGTCTTTCCTGTCTAATCTATTTACTGCTTCCCACTTAGCTTTTCATCATACTTTCATTTTTCTCATTACTAGCTGCTTTACATGAAATATTTTGAATGTCCCAGGCTCACTCCTGACAGTCAAATCTTAAGAGCCGGCCTATCGTAGCAGCATCGCAAGCAGATCTTTCTCTGTCTCCTTCTCTCCCTACCATGAAGGGATACTATGAAGAGATCCTGACTGATAATGCCATATGGCTTCATGTTCTTCTCAACACTGATCATTGGCCTCATAGGTAGACAGCACAGATGTCCGTCTACACAGATATTTCAGGACACAACTTGAGTACAAAATTTGTCTTCTAACTCCTAGGACATTGTTGGAACTTCATCAAAGATCTTTTTTTTTTTTTTAAGTAACTTTCGAATGCCCCTGGGGAGAGCAATTTTTAAAGATTTTTTGTCAATAATTTATACCCTAGTATAATCTAAAATTTTCCGAACAGTTTAATAGGGACAATGGGGAGAAAATGGAGGCTTAGAGTAACGGCAGAGCAAAGGGTGCCTAGCCAAAAGGAAATCATTATGATTTCTAGTCCAGCTAGGAATCTTTCCCTGCTTGAATTAGCTTTGAATCTAATTTAAAAATATCTTCCTTTTTTTTAATGGAGGTATCATAGTATAGTGTTTAAAAAAGTGCTCCAGAGGGGCGCCTGGGTGGCACAGTGGTTAAGCGTCTGCCTTCGGCTCAGGGCGTGATCCCAGAGTCCTGGGATCGAGCCCCACATCAGGCTCCTCTGCTGTGAGCCTGCTTCTTCCTCTCCCACTCCCCCTGCTTGTGTTCCCTCTCTCGCTGGCTGTCTCTCTCTCTGTCAAATAAATAAATAAAATCTTTAAAAAAAAAAAAAAGTGCTCCAGAATCTGTAAGACTTGGATATAAATACTGACTCTGCCACTTACTTACTATGAAAACTCAAGCAAGCAACTTAAAAATTCTTTCTTAATTACTTATCTGTAAAAGAGAGGTGATAATTTGTAACTAATATCATTACATAGCAAAGATTTGGGGAAAATAGCATTACCATAGTGTCTTGGCTACCCTGAATTTTGGTAAAAAAATAATAATAATAGTAATAATAAGGACTCTTTCCTCTGTCTTTTTTCAAATACAGTGAGGCATCACAAATGTATCAATATTACAAGAAAAGAAAAACATTCTAAATGAGAACACTTGCACAGGGATAAGCATCTGACTAGAAACAAGCAGTTTGGGTAAAAGGAAGGCTGGGGCCTAGCTATACAGCCAAGCACTGCATTTCCTCCATCCCCACAATGCTCAACATTTTAATCTCTGAAAGAAAGGCAAAACAAAAGAAAGAAATCTTATATCCAGGGACACCAGGCACAGATGGTGGGGGAAAGAGACCACACCATATACACGGAACGAAATAAAAGTCTATGTCTTTAAGAATGAGACCTCCAACCTTCTCCTAGCCCCACTCTCAGTACCCATGCCTAGGTTTATACCTTTCTTGCAAACAAGCAAGCTGGCTAGCAGGCTGGGCCCCCCTAGAACAAACGCAACCAGTTGAGAGTCCTTCCTGTCCACAGTATGCTTCCAGTCACTACAGCCCATAATTGCCAGTTATTTGCAAGACGATGTGAATGAAAATCTTGAAATAAGGGGACTATCAAAAATAAAAATAATAATAAATATAAATATTAAAATAAAATAAATTAAAAAATAGAGATAATATTGATGCAAAAGAAACTTGTAGAGGAAATGTCATTAATATGCTTAGAAAATAATAGATGATACTGCATTCATAAAACATAGAGCAGGCTACTTTTAAAATCAGAGAGTAAGAAATGGACCATGGGCATTATAAAATATAAAAACAAAATTTATTTATTTATTTTCTTTTTTAAATTTATTTATTTTTATTATGTTCAATTAGCCAACATATAGTACAAAATCAACATAAGAATTGGAAAATAAGGCCAAGGAACTATCACAGAAAAAAAAAAAAAAACCCCTGGTAAATTGGATGAGAAACAGTAAGACAATTAGAAGACCAATTCACAACTCTGACATCTGACTAGTGGAGAGCATACAAAATGATAAGGAAGAAGTTACTAAGAAAAATAAGAGAAGAAAATCTTCCAGAAATAACAGATATATATTTCCAGACATGTTTCCAGCAAGAAGGATGAACAACCATAGCAAAGGACAAAATCATGAAATCTTAAAATATCACATATTACAATTAGATTATAATTGCTTGCAGAGAGAAAAACAAAACTTGCCCCTTTGAAAAAGTTAATATACAAGGGATCAAAAATCAAAGAGGTTTAGATTTCTCAGAAGACATAATGGAAGCTAGCAAACAATAGGACAAATAAGGGTAGGGTACAGACATTTCAGTCAGACTTTCCAACAACCTACCTTCTAAGAACCCTTTCTCAGAAAGCTTATTAGAAGATTTATCCCACCGAACTAAGGAAGTAAAACAAGAGAGAAATAAAGAGAAATCCAGAAAACCACGATGAGACAATACCTGCTAGACGATACCTATTAACCTAGGTTAAAAAAAATCAAGCCAGAAGTGAGACATGAATGGAGTCTTGTGGGGAGGATGTCACCAGGAAATAAAAACAAAAGATGCAAAAATTTGAGTGCATGGAAAATGACATTAAGAATCTGAAGGTTATAGGGAGATTTGCTGTAGGTGTAAAGAGAAGTAAGATAAAACAATTTATTATCTCAATGAAAATTCTAAAAAGTTATGCAATAAGAGGACTACCCAATCTGTGTTGGTCTGCCTCCACCACATCTCAGAAGCAGAGCTCTCCATTTTGAGCCTTAGTACAATGAGAACTTCTAGTACTTGCCCAGCAGAAGTTCTAAGGTACAGGTCAGCCCTCTTGCAACCTAACCATTTTCTGTTCATTCAGGCCTTCTACAGCCCTTGACTTCTGGGGATGAGTAGGGCCCTGTTTGGGAATATATAAAAATCTCATAAAGCCTCTTTTGTCTTTGTTTTCAGTGGACTGGCTTTCCCCATCACTGGCATACTGTTCCATCTTCATTAAAGCCAGTTAAATTTGGCTGGCTGTGTGTCTTTTAGTGGTATGAGAGCAAGTCCATTTTCTTTGAATTTTTGTATTTTCCATTCTTCCCTGTATATTCTCCAATAAATGTGGAATGAATTAAAAGAGGAGAAACTCTGACCAATTGACTCTACCGTGGAAAGACAAACTGGGCTTCAAGAGGACGCCTGAGTTCATGAGAGCTAGAGAAGTGGAATTCACCTCCAGGCCAAGCCTCTATTTACTGTCCTTCATTTCTCATGTTTACTCTTACAGAAAGAGTGCCAGATAGTTAGAGAAGTACTGATTTCCTCCAATGTCAAGTCATTGATTGTGTGAACATGGTAAAGGATACACAGCCCAGTATTTCTAGCTGCAACTGGGATAAGATAGGATTAAATTGAGAAGTAGGAAAGTACGATGTGAAGAAAATTATGGGAAATTGAGAGCCTTATTCTTTACTTTCCTCTAGCAAGCTAAGGGAGAAAGCCTTAAGTCTCTATAGCAATTGTGGAAGACAATAGAAAAAAATCAGTAAGTCCTATACCCAAGAAGACATCTTACCATGGTTCACCCTAATGTTGTCATGAGCTGGACAAATGGGACCTGGTCCCTTTCGGTTTGCTGTCCCCTTCTCTGCCTGTATCATAAGACCTTCCTCACTGAACTACTCTCCATCTGACTAGTCAACTTGCCATTTTCTTGAGACCTAGTCTCAAAACATGGAGAGTTGCACTTAGCAAGTTGACTAAATTGCATTGACTAACTCCTTGGATGTTTCTGGAAGGATATCATGACAGGCTGCAGCTAGATTTTGCAGTCACTAAGCTGGTGGCGGATATAACAGGAATGCATGGTAGAAGAGGACATAGTCTCCAAGCGTGCCATATGAATCCACAGGTGGCCCTATAGCGGGGAAATTGCTGAATGGCCACGACCATCTGCACATCCAGATAGACACTTGACATGTGTTGCCCTCATATTCCTATGAAGTTGACTGCAGCTCAGCAGGTGCCATGGAATAGCTTGTGCTCCTTGAATTCATAGTGTGTTCAATGTTCAAGGAGTTAATTAAAAAATACTCTCCAGATTTACACATTTTCTCAGAGTAGATCAAAAGAGGGTTTGGAAATACAAGCCTAAAGTAAATAAGACCAACTGCTGATTTTTCAATTAGGTTATGTTTCAGGGATACAAAATTACATATTCCTTTCCTATGCACGTCCCCTGCACTTTTTAAACACAGAGCAACCCATTATTAAGCTATTAATCACCTCTTCCAATTAATTGCTAGAAAATGACCCAGGTTTTAGTAGTAGAGTTGCAATTGAAAAGCTCTTTGATATTTGGCAAGGTAAAGTTACAGGCAGTAGTAATTTGAGAAGGTGAAGCTATTAGCTGCTGTTTAGAATCTCAATTACTCTAAAGATAGATAATTACAAATAAAACAAACTTGTTCTCCTACATTAGTAAGTGCTTCTTTTTTCTTTACAAAATTTATGAGTGATTTTTTTTTCACTCACTAAATATAATTTCCACATGAAAAATTGACCTTAACAATATGAAGTATGGCTGCAAGTAAGATCTGTGTTTTCACTGAAGAGAATAAATGCATTCCCTGAACTCTGGCCGTTAGAGCTAATTGATTTATTGGCTCACTATGTAGTGTACTATTGTCTTTACGTTCTTGGGACATGGAGGCTCTTCAGAGGAAGGGCTAAATTCTGCCACATTGATATGACAGTTGAAGCATACCTTCCCTTTCTCCAAGTGTGGGTTTTCTTGGAGTTTAAAAATAAGAGAGAAAGAAAACCTCCTTCCAGGATTGGTTGGAGTTAACTGAATGCGGCTGCATCCTTTGGCTTACGGAATGTGTACTTTTACTGCTTTAATGTTCCTGAGAAGTTAGTAGTGTGGGGGTTCTTTTCTTTTTAATCATATTCCTTTCATAGTAAAATATTTATTCAAGCAAATGTAAAGTACTTGTCAAAATATGAGAATATGAAATTCCCATTTTTAGGTTTCCTTAAACACAGCAGTGATACAAAATAAAAAGTGATGCATTTTCCCCCAGGGCTAGTTTTTAAATTCACGAAATTAACAAATATGTTTTTGTTTTATTTCCCTTTTACCTTTTGGTGGCTGTATAAATTAGTAACTATAATGAGAGAAGTTTCTCAGCTGTAGTTGTACATTGTACAATCAGCTCCATAAAAAGCTATCAAGGAAAACAAATAAAGTGAAAATCCCAAATACTGAAATGGTTCTACCTAGGTGTTTCCTTTCACATGAAGTACAGTCAACAGATTTGATGAGGGCTTCAAGGAGAATTCAAGTTCAGAAAGCAAAATAAGGATCAACACTTTGTATCGTGTGTGCGTATAACAGACTGACGCCAACGGGGAGAGAATATGGATGAAATGATTCTAGGTTTGAAGTGTCCCACGCAACCTGCAGGCCTCTGGCCTTTGATGTGAGTAAATTCTGATTTTTCCTTGTTCCAAACTTACCCTTTGTATAGCTATTGATCTGGGTTCATTGGAAAGACGGTATGGTGGATGCTAATTTTTTCTCAAATTTTCTTTACCCCCAAGAATATACACATAACACTATTCTGTATAAAGGAACGTTCTTCCCCAAGGTGAAAGCTTCAGTATGTGGTTTGCCAATATCACCTTCATGTTTGGTCCAGGTGTCTATTAAGTCCACGTGCGAAATGCAGTCAAAACCAGAAAAAAAAAAAGAGGGGCTTAACTGTTTTCAAAAGAAATTAATAAAATGAATTTCTCTTGCATGTCAAAAAGGTCTGAATAATATCTGGAAAAGAAGTTAATTGGTGTAAGAAAATAGGATTCCTCCTGTTTCAGACATGCATATCTTTCAAGTTAGTTCACTATTCTCGCACCAGAATTTATTACTCCACCAGTTTGTGCAGGTGAACTGCCCCATATGTATAATTGTTACCTTTTTCATAATAGTACAACTTAATAATAATAAAAAAAAGAACAGAGTTCTGTTTCCAAGTTGAAAAAGGAGAACTATTACTAAGTTATTCACAAATTGAAATTGTCTTCCTCAATCCAGAAAACTACGCAGGCTTCATTTAAAATCAATTTGGTCTTGCATTGGGACAAGGACAAGTGAAGGTTTATTCTGAAATAGGTTTTTTTTTTAATTAACAAGATACAAAAGTTTTCTGAATGATCACTGGGAGCAACGGGTAGGGCCATATAGGGTACCATTTAAGAACGATTATACTCCCTTTATTCAAAGGTTTTTTAAATTATTATTTAATGGTAACTAACAAACAGAGTAATAGGCAATTTATACTAGCAAGTCTCCATGCAATAATTTCCAAAGAGCACTGCATGGCGAATGGTCAGAATTTTGCAGAGCGGCTATAGAAGAAAAAATTACAATCAGATATTCCGTATTCTGTGTATGTGCTGGATTGCATTCACAGGTTAATCCCATCTCTTAATAACCATCATAATGCCATCATAATGTTGATTCAAAAAGTCAGAAATCAAATGAGAAATCTGCCAGTGATGATAATACCTAAAACTGACTTTTCAGTATTACTACATTTATTCGTGCTGCCATTTTGTCATATGTTCTCCAACTTTGCATCTGTAGTAACTTCCATAGTGTCCAACACATTGCCGTAGCTAAGTAATCAGCCGATGGCTGAGTGAATGGATGAAGAAATAAGTAAATCTACATTTCCCTGTCCTGAGATAAAGCACGGAGCAAAAACTGAGATCATGCCTTTTATCCATTAGGATAACCTCTGTCCTGGGATTGGAATTCTCCTCTGGATTTTCCTGCTCCCATAATGCTCATGTCATTGTCTGATGTTGGCTATCTATACATATCCTACCTGCCAGATCCTGCCTACTGGTGCTGGACTCAATCTCTGGATTCCAACTTTGTATTTCAGTGTCTATCTAATCATTTTTTCTTACTTAGACCTCTACTTCTGCTCTCCCCTAGTCAGCTATCCACTATTCCCATGTACTCTGCAGATTAATATTAACTTTGTCAGTGGAACAAGGTGAGTTGATCATAATCCATCACTACTTTTAGGTCTATATCAATTAAACTGACCATTCTGAGCAAAATTATACAACTCTTTGCTAAGCATTAAACTAATTTGATCACCGGAAGTCTAAGCTTGGCTGCCTTCATACCTCCGCAGATGATAAGAGAACCGAACATTTTTACAGTGTATGTAATCTGTTATTCTCCACCGACAAATGAGTGAGGGGGTGTAGGACAAAGGTTTCATGGTATATCTCTGCCAAGCCATACTAAAGCAAGCCCACTTCTAATATTACTTTTCTTTTTCATTAACTGTCCATTTCTGGTGAGACAAACACTTCAGGGTAAATGCAAGTCCAAAATGATAGGCACTAAGTAGCATACAATAGCCTGAAGACCAAGCAAAAAGAAGAAAGAAGAAGGAGGAGGAGAAAGAGAGGGAGAAAAAGAGGGAGAAGAAGAAGAAGAAGGAGGAGGAGGAGGAGGAGGAGGAGGAAGAAGGAAGGAGAAAGGAGAAAGAAAAGGAGGAGAGGAGGTAAGAAGAGGAGGAAGAGGGAAAAAAATGCTATGGCAAAGCAGAACACTTCAAATCTCCTAAAACAATATTTAGAGCTCTTACTTAATCATACATGGCCAAGACTTATATTAATCCTAATCATACATAATCAAGGCTTCTTTAGATAACACAAATTATTCAGGATATGCATAGATAATACATACCATTTTCAGGGAACTATTGACTAAGAAAAAAGAATATCAATTACAATAGTTTGAGTAGTGATGTTTCATTACTATCATTTTTTCCTCAGAATTCTATTTATTTATTTATTTATATTTATTTATTTATTTCGAATTTTTTATTTGAGAGAAAGAGAGAGAATGAGAGAGCATGAGCTGGAGGGAGAGGGAGAGAGAATCCGAAGCAGACTCCACGGCAAGTGCAAAGCCTGACGCGGGGCTAGATCTCACAATGACAAGATCATGACCTGAGACGAAACCAAGAGTCCGCCAACTGAGCCACCCAGACGTCCCCCGCCTCTTTCTTTTTCAGAATTTTAAAACAAATCTTAAAAATTGTCATGTAGATGTAAGGAGCCTGTGGCTTTGCTTGCTTCTGCCATCCATCTTCCATTAACAAAGAAGCAAAGTCTGCACCAACTGGTATATAGAGAAGGAACTATCAATAAAGTGATCCAGGGTACGATGTTCCACGAACTTGATAAGATGTAGAATACTAGGATTCCAAAGAAATGATTATTCTCCAGTCATTTAACTGAAGTTCATCTTTTTGTTTCGTTAAAGAGACTGGAACTGATGTTAGTATCCACCTCCTGCAGAAGAGGAAAACAAGGTGCGCAGTATCACTGTCTTTCATGGGGAAAGCCCACAGATCCACCCTGACTGAATCTCAAGTCTGTACGCACAATCCATTGTCATATCCATTCTTCTGCTCAGGCCAGGTGGTTTCAAAACCCAGCCTCATGGGTGGCTCAGTCAGTTAAATGTCTGCCCCTGATTTGGTTTCAGGTCATGATCTCATGATGATGGGATCGAGCCCCACATCAGGCTGGTCAGGGAGTCTGCTAGAGATTCCTTTTCTCTCTCTCCCTCTACCCCTCCCCCCACTTGTGTGCTTTCTCTCAAATAAATAAATCTTTAAAAAAGTAAACAAAATCCCAACCTCATAATGGTTTTAAAAATGCAAAATTAGAAAATATAGAAATGACAGAAATAAACAAGATTTTTTTCCACCAAATTTCACATATTTTCTTAAGGTATTGAGGATGAATAAAAGTGGCTTTTGAGAATTCTATTTTATTGACCTGTTCCTTCAGTGTGAAGGAAATAGCAATGTTGTGCATAAATGGCTACTCCTGCCTTCCTAGCATTCTTATGCGTTATAAAGCCCTTTATAGTATCTGATACCCAACTGAGTACTTCCTTTTACCATTAACTCCTTAAACCATGAATATTTAACGCAAACAAAGTTTAAACCCCTGACTCTTTTCACAGTTAGTGTCTATAATCCTTTTTTCCAGACTAGGTATTTCTAAATCGTGTTAAATCTTTCATCTTCCTTCTGGTCAATTTCAAGGTTTTTACTGAATCAAATGCAATTTTTTTATACCAAGCTTTCCTTTTGCTTTTTAGACGCTTACACTGGCTTAGCAAGAGCTGTTCAAATTAGGTGATTATCCTATTTGTGGTACATTGATTTAAGCATTCCTTATTTTCAGGCAACAACCTCTAAGTGAATCTTTTATTTATTTATCTATTTATTTTTAATGCATGGGATATTTAAAATTGGTCCTGAAAATCTGAGGGCATTTTTTTCTTTTTTGTGGACTTTGACAAAGTTTGATTCTTTTCACATTTTAACAAACAACCCAAACTCTGCTCTCAATAATCCTAAAAGAGAAAATTTTAATAAACAAATCTGCAATTAGATATTACATTTTTTATACCTTGTGGGAGGAGTACAGTAAAAACGGTAAGACTTAACACTAAGTACAGTGATACTGTACTAGGGTGGGTTTTTTTTCCACCTTAAGTAATTTTATTTCCTATAAAGTTATAAAAGATTGTGTAGCTGACTTTGTTATTTATTTCCCTTAAATTGTAAAACCAAAGAAAAGGTAAAGAGGAAGAACAGTTAACCTCTGGTGACCAAAGGTGCACTTGATCTGTTATTTTGTATTCTATACTCTTCAAAAGAGCAATATAAACAGAATTATTTATGCCCAGCAAAATGTTGCTTAATTACTTATGCACCACTGTTTGCTTGTATTTTAAGCTCTCTCTACCACCCACAGGCAGACGTTAAACAGCTGCTAAAAGCTAGCTTTAGTCTTGCCTGTTTGAAATTAGCATACTTGAGCTTTGAAAAAACTTTGTTACCAATTTACATATGCATAGAGACTGATATTTAGACTCACCATATGATATGTCCCTCAAGAGCTTTTCTTATTGCCTCCATCCTCAGGTCTCAACCTAGAGACTGTAAATCTAGCAGGTGATTAATTCTATACCCTTGAGAAACTAGCAATTAGCACTTGCAACCAGTAAAAAATTGTCATTTCAAAACCCTGTTTACTATGCCCATGTATTTTCTATGAACTCACAGTTAACTCTAAATAGATGTGTATGGCAATAGATCTGCAGACATTTCTGTCTCTTTATGTAAAATATAATATTGCTACCAGCTAATCAACCTATTAAATATATATAATTGACATTCCTTTTTTAATATAAAATAGCAAGATGTAGCAGGCCCGGAAACACCATACATGATGTTTTATGTTCCTAAACCTTAATCAGTTCATTTCAACATGATGACTTTGTAGGGTTTACCTGTTCTGTGTCAATTCTTATCTCTGATAGCTGAAATTACCGGACTTCCAGATGTTCTTATGCATTATTGAGGTCTTCTGCAGTAGATGCTGGAAAAGGTAAGATAAGGTTTTCTTTCTTTGTAGTAGTCGCAACACTGAGATCAAAGACAGTCAAGTGCAGTGCTTAGTATTGAAAACTATGATGCACCTAACATTTATTTTCAAGTCGCAAACCTATCATAAAAACTGCTCATCAGTCTTCAGTTAACCATTTCATGTGTCGTCTGTGAGTCGAGCAAGGAAATGTTCCAAAAGGTTTAAAAGCACGTCGCTGACCACACAATAAATGAGTGCCAATTATGCATGTGCAGATCACAAGTTTTAAAATGAAAATATTTGTTGAAAGCTCGAGCCTATGAGAGAGAAAATACAAAGAAAAGAGAGTCATGTTAAAATTATTTCATGCAATAATTTGCATTGAGCAATTCACTTTGGTCAGGTTTAAGAATCTGTTAAAGAAGAATTTATACACACACGCACGCACACGTATTTTTTTTTAACTGGTTTCTGATAAAATCTGGCAGTGCTCTGGAGAGTGCTAACTGAAGTGAAAACAGAGTAATTCCATTTTCTGAAATGTTTTCAGTTCCGTGCAAGGGAAAGAAGATAGGTGAAAATAGCTAACATGCATGCTACCCGCAGTGTGTTAACTTACTATAACCAAAACATTTCATTTTGAATTATATGTTACACATTTTTTATGATTACAAGAGGAAAAGGGGGAAAAATGACACATAAAATATCTTAATTCTTAACTTCAGTAATCTTTGGTTAACAAACTGCCTTACTTTAAAAATAGACATTAAGACCCAGCAAACACAGGCAGAAACAATTCAGCTCCCCGTCTTAGAACACCAAGGGCAGCAGATCTCCTTTATTCAGAAGTGCAAAGTGAGGAGCAAATGCAGCATGATCTCGTACAAAAGTGGACCTTATTTTCTTCAGTTGCACCGTCATTAGACGGCCTGCTAAAAAAGCCTGCTAGACTTTCAACTAATTACATCATCGGATCCTCATACTGTTAAAATCAGTTGCAGGGCACTTGTACACAACAAAATCCCTGCTTCTAATTACTATTTTAGTGTCTTTTTCCTTGTGACATGTTGGTGATAGATCATTATTTTTTCAGCAATTTGTTCGCATTTATATGCAATATAATTGGATCTGATTAATTATTATGATTAATGACTGCAGAATTTCCTTGCAAAGCTATTAATACTGGTAGTATCAAATGAAAGACATGGACAAATTAAAGCCAATGGATTCCTGTTGCTCGTCCTTGCAGCTCCTGGGCTGAAGTAACCCTTTGCTGTTCCCCAGCAAACAGTGACTGCACACGGAGAGCTCTTCGAATGGCCATCGGAAGCCCATAACGTATGAAGCGCTTAAAATGTTTCTTGGCTTATTTAGATGCCTGATAAAGGAGAAATCCGGGAGGTCTGTGTTCAAAAAGAGCGCATCGTGTTGTGGATCTAAAGTTGTAAGGAAATGGGTAGCATCCAAAATAGGCAGAAAGCTATTAAGAAATAATTGTCTTAGAGGATATTTATAATTTCTCCATTTTCCTTGACAAACATG
Organism: Ursus maritimus; assembly: GCF_017311325.1. NCBI lineage: Eukaryota > Metazoa > Chordata > Mammalia > Carnivora > Ursidae > Ursus > Ursus maritimus. Next base: position 72,668,162 of record NW_024423343.1, on the reverse strand, counting down.
ATATAAGGCACTTAGTTAACTTCCATTAAATGTCAGATTACAAAATTTCTAAAGGACATATTTATGTAGAGTGTGTTTTGTATTTTAAATTATACTCTGGCTTAGAAGTAGGATATTACATGTAAAAAAAGCAAACAACGACTGAGTAGCTTAGGGGATCGACTTTCCTGTTACCTCTGGGACCTGACTTTAAATCTGGCTTTGAGCAAACTGAAGAAAAATCATTTCAATCTAATGGCAGCAGCAAATAAAAAAATCAGATAGTTTGAGTTCCTTGAAGGTGGCAGCAAGCTCTTTGCTTTATGAAGTGCCTGGAATTCTGGGCTGTAAAAGAAAGAATTGGATTTGGGGGATGTGTGCCTGATTATAAATTGTAAAATACAAAAGATGTTGAGTATAATTTGCATCTGTCATAAACAGTCCCAGCCCTGCTCATAGCGTGAGTCTTAACAGGGGGGCATGAAGTCTTGAGTCTTGCTGAGAAAATGGATTCAGTCTATCTCACCCAGAGTTGGTAGCGGTGCCTGCATTACCGTCAAAATGCTTAAAAAAAAAAGAAAAATTAATGAACACAGCTTTTTAGTTAGAACTGGGTGAAGGTATCTGAAAAACTTCAACATGAAAACGCAATTACTTTTTTGAAAAAAATGAAACAATGCTCCCAAGCCATCCCAATGTACAAATAAAAGAGATGAATTTGCTTTATAAACAGCTGCAATTCTTGCTTGATAATTCATATTGCATGATGCTCACCAAAAGAGAGAGAAGGTAGACTGAAGAAATCATTCCGTTCAGGTGAGGAGCAAAACATTTAAGACACGTGACTCCTAGACCTTTTCATTTTAACAGAGTGAATTCCTGTAAAGCTTCCACAGGACTATTGATAATGAAATGCAGAATTCTTTGTTCAAATTCATACATTAGAAGATATTTGGGTCTGGTCTATATTTCTTATGGAAATGATTGAAACCAATACAGGAACCTTTTCCACAATCCTCCAGCCCTTACCAGAAGTAATTTGGCCTATCGGAGCTCTTAGATAAGACACCAGCACCACCCCACTCCCCTGCCTCATGGCTTGGTATAAATTATTTATATAAGGATAATGCTAGTTTTTCTTCTGAGAGTAGAAAAATAGGATTAATGTGAAGATCAACACTGAAGCCGTTTTCATGGGCTCCTTGTATATATAAACTATGTTCACGGCAATTATTTTAGAAATTAGAGCTGGCCTTCACCCCAGGTGACAGTAGGAGTTGTGGTAAAGGCAGGAATCCCGTTAAAGGATTTCATTTCTTTTCCTAAGTAAGCATCGCAGCCCGGGAGAGAGAGGGCACTCATACGCCTGATAAATAATGTTGGGTGTTCACAGTTGTTAATATGAGAAAGGTAATGAAACAATTAGTAACAGAGCGATTAATGACATTATTAAATACACCGTGTATGAATTCCATTAAGAAAATTGGTTTTGAAGTACATTTTGTTGGGAAAGGCAACATAAAGCAAATAAAATCTCATACCACCCAGGGCCTAAATAAAAATAGTCTTGGGCACAGGGTGTTTACAATTAGAAGAGAGGACCTACCCGCCACTTCAACAGAACCTCCTTTCGTTCACATCCTAGCTCGATTTCAGGTAAGCACTTTGGACTTAATAAAAAGAGTCCTGGTATGATAATAACCATACTGTCTTGTAACAACGTGCATCCAAGCATTTTACACAATTTTTGCAAGAGAATCTTTACACTTGACGCATCCTTTGCTTTTGTTGCCATTATAGGGACGCAAAGACCTAGGGTTGTGTCTGATAATGTGTGGCCGAAGGACTCCCAGAAAGAAGCTTGTTTTCATTTTAATCAAACCACATCACAGAATGATCAGAATCAATGATTCCCAGGTTATCATTTTAAAGCCTCAACTTGTTTATCAGTTCTTTAGCTAACTATTCAGAACCGATAACACATCAGCCAGCCAATTCCCAGAGGAATCAAGAGGAAATACTAGGTCCTTGAATCGGTCCTAAGCCCCTCACAGGCGCTAACCACTTAAGTGTCCTGCATCAATGCAGTGAATCTTCTAACGGACAGAATCTCTAGAAACCGCTCCTTGTTATTCCACGCTCTCAACAGCTTGCCCTGATTCAGCTCTAATACCAAGGAACTACCCAGGCAGAGAAGGCTCTGAGAAAATCTGATCAATCCAAGACTGACCAAAGGCTTTGAAGCTCTTCTACCCAAAATGGAATTAAACTGCTGGGTCAGAGGCTGGGACAGCCCTCCTAAGAATAAAAAGTCTGGGTTCTCCTACATATAATTGTAGTATAGAGTATAGGACAAGGAATGGTTAAACTATAGGCATGCAAAAGGTGGTAAACCCTGCCTATTCCTCAGTTTATGTCTATGTCTTCAGTTTGTCCCTCTGTCAGCCTTTCCTACTGCAAAATAAATACCCTAAGATCATGGGGGGACTGCTACTTTTCTCTGGAATCCTCACCTCACCTTGTGAGTGATAGGTGCATTTTTTTTCATTAACATTATGTAATTTTCCATTTTAGAGTTTTTAGACTATTTAAAGACCGCATAGTTCCCTTGGGCATTTTGTAGATGAGAAAACAAGGTTTCGAGAAGTGAGATAGTTTGCCTAATGCCACTAAATTAATAAGTGACAGGGTTTGAAACAGACCAAGTATCCTCTGCTCTCAATCTACATAGTCTTTCCAAGACACTACATAGTTGCTGACTGATATAAAAATATAATATAGCATTTAGATTTTTTTTTATTCTGTCTTTAGTCAGTGAGAATTCTCTAGGAGATTAGTATTTTTCATCTGAATAACCAATACTATGGCTCACACTTAAAGCACATCTTTTGCAATTATTCCTTTAGAAATGGAATTAAAATTGGAAACAATCTAAACATCCACCTATAGGTGATTAATCCCATAGATGCTGACATTTTCATACAATTAAATACTGTTAGACCATTTTCAAGAATGAAGTAACTCTTCATGAAAAGATAAGCATTATATATATGCATATACATACATACATACATACATACATATATATGTTTAAAAAGCAAGCAGCAGAAAAGTATGTATGGAATGATCCATTTTTAAATTCTATATTTGGTTGTATGAGAAAAGAACGTCTGACATGATACACACCAAATGTTTAATAGTGGGTATCTCCAGGAATAGAAATAGAAGGGGAAGGAGAAAGAATTTCATGATATATTGCATTCTGAGCTACCTGATTTTAACAGCAAAACTATATCTGCTTTAGTAGTTAAAAATTAAAAGGTAAAACTAAAGTAACTGCGCAAAATAAAATCCTACATTCTACAGGTTTATGTGATATGTCTAAAGATTAAGTCTAGGAGGTTTTTTGTTTTCTTTTGTTTTCAAATTCTTATCACATTCCTCAGGTACAGACAGGTTTTGGTAAACAAAATGTTTAGTGACTAATTTAATACCTTGCTAAATATTTGCTCTTTTTTTCCTTCAGTAGGAATACAAGTGATAATGTGTGGTTGTAAAATAAGTTATGGGGTACTACATTTTTATCAGATAAGAAGAGATTATTCTAGTTTATTGTAATTGATACCGTGCTGCTTAATGCAGGGAAGCAGTAAGGATCAAAGTCTTATTTGTTTATTTTGGTTTTTGCAATTCTTTGGTATCATAACATCACTTCCAAAGATGTTGGTGCATATTTCTTAGAAAAATGATTCAAAAGACAAAGCAATCTAGCTGTTTGGCAACTGCCAATGCCTCCACCATGATATTTCAACATATAATTGCAGCTCCTCAGTTTCCCACGTACACAGCATATTCTTAGAAGAAAAAGATGCAACCTCATGTGAATTTAGGAAAATCGTATTTGCAGGAATTTGGAACCCTTAAACAGAGGCCATTCTACAAATATTACATTTGAAGAGTACCAGAACCGCCTTGAGTATTGAGTGGGCAGAACAGAGTTGGTCAGTTCATCAATTTGTGAATGCCGTTCTCATCCAAATGTCTGTCTCGTCTAAGACTTTTGGAGAATGTTAATAAAAGTCACATTAACTTTTACTAAAATCTCAACCAGCAAAACCAGATTCTCAATGTTATACCTCAGGATACATATTCCGTTTTTTAAAAATAAAGCGATTTTAAGTAAAATTTATAGCAGTAAATAAAAAACCTACTCATGAGATGTGTTTTCTAAGTGATTAACGGATCCATTCTTGTAAAAGAGAGAAGTAAAAGGTGTTTTTATACATTTATTCTAGGAAAAAGTGTGGCAACTTTACAATTGACAATTCCATATTAGCGACCTCTTTCTACTTGACTATTCAGGTCTTGTCTAAGATGATTTAATGGGAAAGAAAGCGTCATTTTCTTTCTGATGAAACAATGTACAGAGAGGTTCAGTTGCTCCCCAAATCACAAAGCAAGAAAGAGAAAATCAACTCAAGAACCAAAGGACAGACAATGCATCGTTATTCACCAATACTCTTTCACTTCGATATACCAGTGGCGTATTTTGATGTTTTAAATTCTAGCATTTTAGATAAATACCTCACAGGAAGGGTGTGTGTCTTCCGGATCAATTTTTTCACATAAAAAGCTTTATAGAAGTTGTTGTGCAGAAGTCTTACTTCTGTTGTAACTGCAGTTGTTTTTTCAAATATTGATGATGTAACATTACAAAAATATGAACCAGATCAGCAGCAAATTTACAGCCAGAAATGAGTTGCCAGCTATTCTTGTTTCTCTGAATTATCCTAATCCCAGATGTAAATATATACAGAATGACAGATAGGCATTAGAAATTAAAGTTTGGAAATCGAATGTGTAGAATGCAAGAATCTGAGCTTCCAAGGAGGTTGAACAGACAGTACTGTAAAAGAGCCCTACAATCACTAACTATGTGGAAAATCACACATTAAGATATGATAAATGCAATTCACTAATGAGCATCTCGAGTGATAGTATGGCTTTGCAAGTGCACTGCTTGTATTCACATTCAGGAAAATAACAGTGATTTGCCATTTTACTGAAAGTAGCAGCTCTGGATTCCAGTTCCATGGCTGTGGAAATACTTCTTAAAGCTGTTTTACAATAGGAGCTGTTGGCCTTCTACTCTTGTGCTGAGCCCCTCGCAGAGGTTTTGTTAGATCAAAAACAGCAAAGTTCAGTTTATTTACTACCGCCAGACAGCATCCTTTCCATGAAATCGGAAAGCAAAACAGAAGGGAAGTGAAGAAAGCTGTAAAACACAGTAATGGGAGAGATAGAGAGTAAAAACAACAGGTAAATAATATCTAGCTGTGAGTAAGAAGGAAAATAATAGTGGAAGGCCCAGGAATGAGAATTTTGTGATAACGCAGTGAGGAACAATACAATTTGCACCTGCAACTGGCACTACCTTTCTAATGAAAGTGCATCATATGTGATTAGGAAATATAGTAACACACCTCACTTTTCTTTTTTTCAAAGATGCCTGTGAAATCCATACAATCAGAGGATGAGAATTCCTCAAACATGTCTTTGCTTTTCTGCTAAATGACTTGCCCGTTTACTAAACCAAGACTCTCATTACTTTGCTTTGGAATCACAACCCCCAAAATGAAGCCATGAAAGTTGATGCAAGATTAGCTAGGGGTAAAGAAATGCCTGCTATTTTTAAAGAAATACAGAAGAATTAGGGATAAATTTCTAGTGAGGCAGCATCTAAGCTTAGTATACGCATCTGTTTGTATGTATGCGTGCATGAGAAAGAAGGTTCCCACAACTCAGAGTCCTGGGAGAAACAAAGACCACAGGCACACTCCATAAAAGCCATGCTATGATCTTCCATGACTGCCAAACTGTGTCGGGGCAAAGATCCGAAATATCATTACTAGTTTGCTAGGGCTGCCATAATAAAGGGCTACAGACTGGGTGGCTTAACCAACGGAAAAATCTCTCTCCCAATTCTGGAGGCTGGAAGTCCCAGATCTATGTGTTGGAAGAGTTGGTTTCTCTCTTGTTGACTTGCAAATGGTCATCTTCTCATTTCTTCACATGGTCTTTGCTTATATGTGTATCCTTGGTGTTTTTTCCTATGTCCAAATTTCCTGTTCTTTAAAGGACATCAGACAGATTGAATTAGGGCCCACCCTAAGGGCGTCATCTTAACTTAGCCACCCCTTTAAAAGTCCTGTCTGTAAATACAGCCAATCACATTCTGAAGTGTACTGAGGATCGGGTCTTCAATATATGAATTGTGGAGGGGCACCATTCAGCCCACAGCAGCATGACTTGTAGTCGATTCTCAACACCCATCGACATCTGTCACAATGTGTTGTTATACTGCAGAGAGTGCTATCTATTCCACCTTCTGAGATTCCCAGTAACATGCCTATGTTGTGCTTGATGGATTTTTTTTTTTTCAAGCATCACATTGCATCATCAGCAGTCAGGGGCAGACTGGGAGATGGACAACGGCTTTCTAGAAAAGAAAAAGAAGCCCTGATCAGTAGCCTTTGCCAGTTTCTGTGGTGTAAATACTTCCTCCATGACCGATTACAATCTACCAATATCACATTACTGGGTGCAAACCTGGGAAGAGGCACATACTAACTGGGCCTCATGAGGCGGTATGATTGGCTCTAACACATCACTGTCATCTACTCTGGTGGCCTCAGGGAGGTCAGAGCTCACTTTATCAAAACCGTGATCCTTTTTATTTGTTTACATTCTTCTTATCTGTTTTTTAAGTGGTTGGATTGACCCCCCCACACAAGAAAAGTTTGAAAGTAGCTAATCACCTAACCTCTAAGGTTTTCCAACACCATAAAGCTTTTACTCTTGATTCTCTTCTATTGGGTTTCCATTATATTTTTGATAGATTTTAAAAATCTTTAAAAGAATAGAATATTGTTTTTCTATTGCCTTCTTGATTTGACCAGAGATGTGTGTTTCTTAAAACTCTCCTTTATCTACATGATGCCAAAATAATTAGTCAATGTCCTCAGATTAGTTCATATAGTTATTTGCCTTTAATTCCTGTAAAACTGCAGTAGTCAGTCATCAGCAGCTGTTCCAACTTTTGTTGTTGTATACATAGCTTCTAATATAAAAGAGCTTTGAGAAAAAGGATGCAACTATCCACCAAATTATAGGAACGTGAATGAATTTCTTCCTTCTACTTCAGTAGTCTTTCTCCTACGTTCTTTCTATTCTCTGAAATACCTTCGTTAAAGCAATAATTGTTTTGATCAGTGAGCATGTTCCATTTCTATCTTTTCACGAACTCTCAGGGAAGATATCATATGTTTTTCTAAATCTGTAATACTTAGACTTTATTGTACATATAATAAATATTAGTGGATTGAATAATTATTAACCAATAAAAAATCAATAATTAGTCCTCAGAAAAAATGAATCATTATTAATAATACATAATACATGATATCTAGTTTTCAGGAAAAATAAAGGGCTAAAATGAACATTTTTTAATTAAGAGAACTTTCAGACTGGAAGACTTTCTGTATTTATATTTACTTATGTTATTTTTAACTTTCAAAGGCATTTTTAGCAAATCGTTCCTAAGGCAATTCTTAGAAACAAGTAAAGAGTGTATGACTTTATTTAGCTTCATGAGAATGTTTTAATGAACGAAGACTTCTGGGTAGTTTTAAGAAAACCACAGAATAATTAATGTACAAATGCTAATCCCATTAGAGAATAATTTGTATTATTAAATACAATAAATGCTGACTAATCACTAAAAAGGGAACTTTAATACTTGCAGTAATTTCCTAATTCTAACTTTATTGCCATTAATATTTGAAAATGTTACAATTACCATCATTATGATATTTCCTTGGTTCGACAGCAGTCTTATTTTATTTATTTATTTATTTTTAAGATTTTATTTATTTATTTGACAGAGAAAGAGACAGCCAGCAAGAGAGGGAACACAAGCAGGGGGAGTGGGAAAGGAAGAAGCAGGCCCCAGCGGAGAATGAAGCCCGATGACCTGGGATCACACCCCGAGCCGAAGGCAGATGTTTAACAACTGAGCCACCCAGGCACCCCAACAATAGTCTTATTTTAGAGTCACAAAATATATATACAATGTAACTCAGAAACCCTGTACAATAATTTAGTCTCAAAAATCAGCACCCCCCCATGTAACTCTCAAATGTGTGCAATAAACCATATATATTATTAACGCTCTCCTGTTGATGTCTATGAATCTCACTGACTTCAATGTACAAATACAGAAAAAAAGATCATAAAGAAACACACACGCTCACATTAAAACAAAGAAGTCATACAAAAGACACAATTTGAGTAGCCACTATGCCGTATAACTTCAATGGCCAGATTTAACTCACCCAAAATTAATCACTAGTCATCTCTAATTGCTTATCTAAGTTTTTTAATTTTTTTAAAAATTTAGGACAAAAGAGCATCTGCTAAAGAAAAAGTTACCTAAAAAAAGGTAACTGGATGAGCCTATTGCATCTCTAGGAATGTAAACAGCAGAGGTTGGAAATCTCCACAGTCACACAATATATCCCCAATGACAAGGGTCCACGTAGAGCAAACAAACCAGGCAACACTAACAAATGATGCAAATAATCTTCCTTTTTTTTTAGTAAGAAATAACAAGTTTCCATATTTTCTTAAATTTGTTAATCTTCTTCAGATATATCACATTTCAATCAACTTGTGTGTGTGTGTGTGCGTAATTTTCTTATTTTCTCATTGTCCCATCAAACATATAAAGAAGGTCTGTGGAAAGCTTGATCTGAAGTGGTCAGATAGGCTTTAAAAAAAATAAAACTGAAAATTAAACTGACATTTTTTATGGCATCAAAAGGTAATCCCCCCACGAAAAAAAAAATATAAAGAAGTATTTATTTCTTCCATTTTGAAGAGGCACATTGTGACACTGCATCTTTATATTAAGGGGATGACATATATCTTTAGGGGAAAAAAGCACTGAAATGTGTATTTAAAACTTTGAAATTAAGTAGGATTTCATTAATAGCCTAGGGAGAAATAGAATCTATAGAACCCAAAGTTGAACTGACCCAAAAGAGGCGGCCATTAAACATCATGGCATTGGCATAATAAAGGAATTAGGATGTATGATTTAATAGAAATTTGCTTACCCATTCTAATTGTATTCCCTATAAATGTTCAGTCTGCTTAAAGGTCACCCAACACTTAGGAATAAGAAAATGCCTAGCAACCTGTGGGAAACCTCAGAAAATCTACAGCATAACTCTTTTTAAAACAATAGCATACAGGAATTGTAACTTAAAAGTTGTCAAATGAGTAGTACTCTCCTAAAATATTCTACCTTTCCTTCAGTGTGACTTTTTATAGGACACCAGTGCATTATCTGGGCTCACACTAACCAGTTTTTCTTCCTCAAATGACAATACGTTTAGAAAAAGAAATTGTTTGATACTGAATCACATATAATTCAAATCTAATCATTGAGAGTGCGTGTGAGGAGGTGGGGAGATCTTTTATCCATAAACTGAAGAAGTTTGAAGTATAATACTGGAATTTTTTTAAAAATTTTTTTCAAGAGGGTTTCTTTATAATGAGAGACCAGTGAAGACATCAGTTTGAAAATGTAATTTAGAAGGTACTAGTAGGCAAGGCAAGAATGAGGTTCATAATCTGTTAGCGCCTTGCATTGTATTAGCAAAATACCATATCATCAATCTCCTTTCTTTTTCTGTGTCTGACTCTGCCACCTTCTTGGCTTGCACACCCGGAGGAGCATAATTATAGGCATGTAACATATGCATTGTGACTTTGAAGGTATGGAATTTAAATTACTTCAGTACATAAATCACCCTTAGCTTATAAGTCCATATTACTGTGCAAATGAGGAAAACGTACTGCTTGTTTACCATACTTTGGAAAACTTAAAAAAAAAAAAAAGGAAAAGAAACCCAGTACATTGCATAATTATTGGATTTGTAAAAACATGCTTTGATCAAATGAAATGGGCATTTAGTTTGTTCAAAGCTACTTTCCATAATCCATTGCACAGCATAAATTTCACATAACTGCTCACATAGCAACTTATAAATAAACCCGTGTATTTTCCTTCACTTTAGCATTAAAGAAAAAAAGTGACTAAAGACACAGCGTACAAATCTCTTCCACTTACAGCTTTTCGTTTGAGTTGAGAATCTCAGACTATAGGAATTAACCCAGTAAGCCTTCAGCATATATATACATCTGACACGTTTTCCCTCCCCTTTGCCACATCCTTAATAATAGACAAAAAGCTTGGGTGTCTGGTAAACGCTACAAATTCAACAAGACCAAGCTACATGCTAGCACCTTCCCAAGCCAGAAGTAGACATCCATGATAATCCCAAAACCTAGCACAAAGAACAGCCCCAACCTTAATCTTACCCTAAATTAAGATAAGGGAAGCTTGCAGAACTTGATTTGGCTTTAATTATTATCTTCTGAAACACAGCGCAGTGTTCTCTGGGGCATGAACAACTAAGGAAGATTAGAGTTCAGTGAGAGGTCCCATTTTTTTCCTTCTACCAATTTCAGAGAGGAAAATGCAGAAGAGTTTTGAGGGAGGGAACATAACCAAAACCAATTAATATGTGCCAGAGTTTTCTATGCTGTTGTGATGGTGCTGGTCCCGCTCAGTTATTCATTACATACCAGTTTCTAAAGGATTTTTTATTTTCAATCTCAAGATAACTGTGGAAATTCAAAGTAGCTGATGTTAAAGCAAATTCCTCTGTGGAAATTCATATTACGTGTAAGAAAAGCATTCCTTCCCCCGCCTAAAAAGTGTCAGTTCCGCAGGACAGAAATTCACAGAAATGTGAATGCTGCTTCTATAAAATTCTCCCAAACATCTACAATTTTCATCAATTTTCAGAATTCTGCATCTTTCCCGAGGAGTATGACACTAAAAATGTATTGAGTAAAATAAAAATAGAAGATGAAAACCATATAGAAAAGTACTGTCCAATGGGAATGTAATGAAAGTCATATGCATAATTTAAAATTTTCTAGTAGCCACATTCAAAATTAAAAGGACACAGGTGAAACTAATTTAAAATATTTTTATTCTGTCCAGGATATCCAGAATATTATTATTTGATCATATAATGTATATCTGATCATATAACCTACACTTTTCTACTAAATCTCAGAAATCCAGTGTGTATTTTACACTGAACTACATCTGGATTTGGACACTAAATTTCCATTGGAAATACTTGATCTAAATTTAGATTTCATACAAATTCCAGCTCAAGAAGTACATCCACATACCCAAATTCTCTACACATACTTAACAGGTTTTCCAATAAAAGAATCAAATAGCAGTTTTTAAATTTAAATTAATTAAAAGAAAAGAAAAAAGGAAATTTATTTCTAGAGTCAGGTTAGCACATTTTAATTGTTCCACCCATATCCACATATAGCTAGTGGCTGCCATAATGGACAGAGCATAATAGAGAAATAATAAGGATAATTAAAACCTTAACAAGAAATACTAATGGCTTTATTATCTAATTAAAGATCTAATACTTCTACCCTATCAGTTTCTGCCATATTTGAAAGACTGTAAGTTATTGTTCATTAGTTAACTAATTGCTGTATATGTAAACATTGTATTAACTCATTCACATTTGCCTCCAGTTGGTTGACATAGTATTTTCTACCCTATATTGAGCTGAATACATTTTAGTTTATGAAAGTATTCCATATGATTGTCATTGAAAACATCTAACTAAGGAATTTGGGGTCTCAACCTAAAAGCAAGTGATAAATTCCTGTTTTGTTGAATTGAACTGAGATGTGAGTTCAAGTTCCCTACTCTGTTATTAGTGACTTATCTGTAGTCATCGGCAGTGATACGGGGAAGGTCTCTTCCTCTCTCTGAATTCCCATTTCCTGATACATATTTAATAAAAGGATTAGATTACATGAAAGGTTTTAAAATTTTATTTTAGTAACAGAACCCATTCTGTTACCAATGTTACCAATAATAATTGCAAATTTTGTAGAAGTTATAATAGCTTTCATGGTTTATGCACTAAAAATCAGAGCACAAAATACTTAAAGGAAAAATACTGTTAGAAATACAAGGAGAAACTAGCAAACCTCCAAACTTAGCTCACATGTTTCTCATAATTTGTCAGAAAAGGTAGAACATAAAAATGGGGATGGAAGACTTAAATAGGATAAATAATGGATTTGTTTGGTGAATACACAGTACTTTGTATTAGGATCCAAATATAAAATATACCTACATTTCACAGTAAAAATTTTTAAGTCCCTTTTTTTCTCAAATATATAAGGAATATAAACAAAATCAATCAAAAATATCTAATTATTTCAAAAAATTAATGTTTATAAGCTATCTATTCTAAAAGTAAGCTACCAATTGACAATAGATAAGTTAATGCAAAAATGTAAAAAGTAGGAAAATAAAACTAATAAATATTAAAGCAGAAACTTAAAGATATAGACTCACCTTTAATACCTTCCCTATACACACATAGAATAAAGCTATTCAATCAAAACGGAAGGTGTTTTTATCAGGAATATTGGCTTAAAGTTTTCTTTTCTTGCAGTGTTCTTATCTGGCTTTGGTATCAGGCTAATGCTGGCCTACTAAAATGAGTTTTGGAGTGCTTTCTTCTCTTCAAACTTTTTAGAGTTTGGATAGGATTGCTGTTAATGTTTTAAATGTTTGGTAGAATTCGCCTGTGAAACAATCTGGTCCTGGGCTTTTCTTTGTTGGGAAGTTTTTGATTACTTATCCAATCTCTGTACTCATTATTGATTTGTTTCATATTTTCTATTTTTCATGATTCAGTCCTGGAAGGTTGTATGTTTCTAGGAATGTTTCTGGTTCTTCTACGTTGCCCAATTTTGTGACAGACTAGATCTTAAAAGTTCATACCACAAATAATAAAATATAAAATAAAATAGTATTTAACAATATGAGCTGATGGTATATTAATTTTATATATCTATAGATATAGATATGGATTATATATATATATATCTTCAAGTATTATGTTGTACTCCTTAAACTGACACAATGTTATATGACATTTATATCAATAAAGCTAGAAAAAATTTTTATTAAGTTAGCTTATATTTTATTCACGTGTAATTAACATACAGTGTTATAATAATTTCAGGCGTACAATATAATAATTCAACAATTCTATACATTTCTCTGTGATCATCAAAATGAGGGTACTCTTAATTCTCTTTATCTTTTTCATCCATTCCCCTCACCCACCTCCCCTCTGGCAACCACCAATTTGTTCTCTGTATTTAAAAGTCTGTTTTTTGGTTCATCTCTTTTTTCTTTGCATGCTCCTTTTTTTGTTTCTTAGATTCCACATGTGAGTGAAATCAGTTAGTATTTTGTCTTTCTCTGACTGACTTATTTCACTTAGGTTTATAACCCTTAGGTTCATCCATGTAGTTGCAAACGGCAACATTTTATACTATTTTATGGCTCAGCAACATTTTATACTATTTTATGGCTCAGTAACATGGAAACATATTTTAAACAAACCAAATGCTGGTGTTTCTAAAGCAAATAAAATAGATGAACAACAGAATTTGAAGTCTTGAATACTAAATATTGAAGGTTAAGAATGAAAAGAAACACATAATCACAGACCCAGTGATTTTCAAAAATGTAAAAGATAATTTTATGTTAACTAATAAAATCTAAATGAAAGAGGTCATATTTTCTTGGAAAATTTAAACAAAAATTTATTTGAGCAGTGATAGAAATGTGAATAAAAATAAATATAACACGACATCAAAAACTTATGATGTACTATATGTTGGCTAAATGAACATAATAAAACACATGTATATACAAATAAAATGAAAAAGATTGCCAGTTATCTAAATTTTAAAAATTTGTTCAGCATAGGAAGGTATTGTTATAGTAAAATTTTATTAAATTTTCAAAGAACAAATACTTCTTAGGGTTTTTATTGTTGTTCTGTTTGGTTTGGTTTTTAGAGAGGGAGAGAGAAAGATGGGGAGTGGAGGGAGAAAGAGAATCTTAAGCAGGCTCCACACCCAGCACAGAGCCCAATGCAGGACTTGATCTCATGACCCAGACATCACGACCTGAGCCAAAATCAGGAGTCAGATGCCTTACCATCTGTGCCATCCAGGTGCCCCCAAATACTACTTAGGTTTTATAATCAATTCCAACATTTTTTCCCACCATTACTAATACCCGGCCATGAACTTGGGCTAACATTAAATTGTGCAGGGATTTTTTTTGCCTTTCTGTTTACCAACATATAGTCCAGTACCCACGATACTTATGTTCATTTAGGCATCTCTTCCTCATCTCATTTGTATTCTGATGCAACTCTAAAATTTTTCTTGTTTGTGTATTTTCTTAATTTTTCTTAAATTGAAGCATGCTTTACATATAATGACTCAGTAATTTTAAGTGTATAGTTTAATAAGTGTTGACAAAGATTGTCATAGTGTAAAAATTTCCAGTTTCCCAAATAATTTTTCTTTTGCCCTTTGCAATCAATCCCTTTCCACATCCCTCATCACTATTAAGCATGGCTCAATATTTTGTCACTATAATTATTTATTTTGTAGAATTTCATGTGAACAAAATCAGACAATATGTAGTCTTATGTGTCAACCTTTTTTATTTACCATAATCCTTTTGAGACTCTTTGTTGTATGTATATTTAGCTCTATTTTACTGCTGAATAGTATTCTGCAGTATGTAGATATCACAGGTAGTTTATCCACCCTTCAGCTAGTAAATACTTGGATTATTTTCAGTTTGGGGCTTTTCTGAATAAACTGTGATGAACAATTGTATACATGTCTTTTTGTGAAGAGCATTTAGTTCTTTTGAATAAATATCAGGGAGTGAGAGTGCTAGCTGGTATGGTAAGTGTATGTTTAATTTATGAGACTGCCCACTTTCCATGGTGCTGTATTATTTTGCAGTCCTATAAGTTGTAATACAATTTTCAATTGTTCCACATCCTCACCAATACTTGGTATTGTCATTCTTAGTTTTAGCTGTTTTAGTAAGTGTGTAGTGATAAATCATTCTCTCTGATCTGACTTTCCCTGACGAGTGCTGATGTTAAGCCTCTTTTCATGTGCCTCTTTATCATTTATATTTCTCCATTACTAAAGTATAGGTTCACATATTTTGACCATTTTTTTTTAATTAGGTTGTTTATTCTATCATTCTGTTATAAACGTTCTTTATATATTCTGGATAACAAGTCCTGTATCAAGTATATATTTTAGAGATATTTTTTCCTGGTTAGTGACTTACATTTTCATTTTCCTTAATATTTCTTAAGAGCAGGAGTTTTTAATTTTGAAGTTCTTACTTATTTTTTCCTTCCTAATTTATGGTTCATATGTCCTTTTAAATAAATCTTTGCCTAATTCAATGTCACAACGATTTTTTTCTATGCTTACTTTTAGAATTTGTGGAGTTTTATGTCTTCCATTTCAACCTATGATTCGTTTTGAACTAATTTTTGTGGGTGACATGAGAAATAAAAGTATCTTTTTTTTTTAAGATTTTATTTATTTATTTGACAGAGAGAGAGACAGCCAGTGAAAGAGGGAACACAAGCAGGGGGAGTGGGAGAGGAAGAAGCAGGCTCCCAGCCAAGGAGCCTGACATGGGGCTCGATCCCAGAACGCCGGGATCATGCCCTGAGCTGAAGGCAGACGCTTAATTTCTGAGCCACCCAGGCGCCCCGAGAAATAAAAGTATTTTGACCCTTGAACAACATGTATTTGATCTTCATGGGTCCATTTATATGGGAACTTTTTTTCAATAAGTATATATACAGTACTGTAAATTCATTTTCTATGCCTTGTGATTTTCTTAATAACATTTTCTTTTCTCTAGCTTACTTTATTGTAAGAATACAGTATATAATGCATATAACCTAAAAAGTATGTGCTGATCAATTGTTTATGTTATCAGTAAGGATATTGGTCAAAAGTAGGCTATTAGTAGCTAAGTTTTAGGGGAATCAAGAGCCATATGGAGATTTTTAACCGTGCCGGGTTGACACTTCTAACCCTCACATCATTCAAGTCAACTATACATTTTTTTACACAGTTATCCAATTGTTGTTGCACAGTTTGTTGAAAACATATTCTTTGCCATTCTTATTCCAATCCCACACTATTAAGTCTTAAAATCAGGAGTCTAAGTTCTCCAGTATTTTTCTTATTTTTCAAAATTCTTTTTCCTCTTCTAGAATCTTGACATTTCCATATAAACTGGCAACTTCAAATTGACAAGTTATAAAAATTCTACAAGAATTTTGATTCCAATTAGATCAAACCTACAAATCAATTTGAGGAGAATTGATATCTTAAAAATATTGAGTCTTCTAATCCATGAATATGGTATATCTTCTCATTTGTTTAAGTATTTTTAAACTTTTAGCCATTTTTTTATCATTTTCAAAATATGGGTTGTTTAGTATTTTTAATATTTATCCCTAAGTATTTTCTATTTTTCATGTTAAGATGATTTTTTGAAGTTCATTTTCCAGATTTTTATTGCTAACATATAGAAATACTGTTAATTTTTGTATACTGAATCTGTACATTTCCTCTAGGTCATTTAATTATTGGCAAAAAGTCGTTCACAATATTAATCTATTTTTATGTTAACTTCTGCAGATCTATAGTGGTGTCCTTTCTTTCACTGCTGATTTAGGTAATTTGTGTTTCCTCTTTTTCCCCCTTATCAGTTCAGCTAGAATTATATGAATTTTATTATTTTCAAAAAGCACCATTTCATTTCATTGTTTTTGTTCTGTTGTTTAGTTTTCTATTTTACTGATTTCTGCTGTTATATTTATTATATTCTTCTTTCTGCTTACTTTTGGCTTAGTTTTTTTTTTTTTTCCTTTTCTAGTTGCTTAAGTGTAATTTCCATGAAATCATCATCAAACTCAAGACAACAAACATTTTTGTCACTTTCAAAAGTTTCCTAGAGCCCCATTGTTGCATAGCTCTCCATTAGCTGTCCTTCATCAGGGATCCATTGATCTGCTTTCTGGAGATATAGATTAGTTTGCATGTTGCAGAATTTCATTACAATTGGAATTAAGTGGTCATCTTCACTTATGAAGGATAAATTCTCTGGGTTTAGAAATCTTGGTTGCCTTTTTTGTTCCTTCAGAATTTTGAAAAATGTCAATCCAACATCCTTTGGCTTCCATGGAGATTAATACCTGTAGAACCAAAAATATGAGACATAGGTTGATGGAGAACTCAACACTTTGCGAAAAAGTTTCATCACTTTTTTGCAAGATTTTGTGTTACAAAACAGCATAAAACTGTATGAGAAGAATTTTCAAAACAGAAAAATATAACAAAAGAAGAAACCATGCAGTTTTTCTTAACAAGGATCTGGGTATTCCACATGCCTAAGCATGAGTAAGTGGATTGATTCTTATTCTTCCTTAACCCACATCCTGTACAGTGAAACATGACTTTCACCGACAACATTAAAAAAATCACATTTAAAAAGTATTTGAAACATTATATTATGGAGTTCAGTGTAAAGATGTAAAATACATGAGTTAGTTCTTTTTGAAGTTTAGAATAAAACAATATAAAATGATTTTTCAGGGCATGAAAAAAAAATGAACCAGATTTATTTTTTATTCCATGAGAATGAAAAAAATGTCTTAAAACCTTTGAGTTATATATATATATATAATTGAGTTATACACACACACACACACACACACACACACACACTTTTGGTCATATTCATCCAAATTATTGGATTTTGATTAACTACTTTATAGTCTTGAGCTGTAAGTGACTTATTTTTTTGACTGTAGATATATTCTCCAAAAGTTTGTTTTACATTCAACACTTTTGATATTTTCACACCATTTAAGCTCCAAGTTGGCATAAGTAGTGATGCTCTCACACCATTCTATCTTAGAACTAGAATTTCACAAAAGAAAAAGATGTACCAACTTCCTGTTTCTCTAAAGAAGTAAAAAAATAAAAAGTATTGGTGACGTGGTAAGCAAATGTTAGGATTACAGATAGAAGGGAGAATGTATTCACATATTAATAATCCATCCATTCAAACAAGATTATTAACTTCTTCCTTGGCACTATAATCTCAATTTATTTCTCTAATGAAGTCCAAAGCATCACGAGGTCAGAAGACTTTGGGCAGGCAGATCCACACAATAACAAAACATCATCACTGGTGACAAACTCAGTAGCAACTGACGATGACAGAACAAGGAAGAGTCCCAGAGTCAGGCAAGCAAATCACTGGATTATAGGTTGGGTAACTACACAGTTTAAAATCCAAACCAGGACACTTCTAAGAGAGAAAGAGCAGGCTAATTACACTAGACAACAAGTGAATTCAAGACTACTGTACAGGGCAACCCATATGGATGATCTTCTTAGCAATAGGCAACAGAAAGAAGAAAGGTAAGTAGTAATATAAAGAAGTCAGGATTGCAATCCACCAAGTTAGAGTGCTCGAGAAGAGCTGTCATCACAACAAAGAGTGCTTTCTGAATGAAATTGCTATATTTGATACCTGACTGAAATCTCAAACTCATTTTTTCTAGCAAGGTATTTGCTAGAGCTTAAGGAGCCTGGACCAAAAGTGGAATCATCCTGGAAGAGCTAGATATAGTTTTTCAATGACAAATTTTGTGTGTTTTAGGCCTAAATGTAGAACCACATATTTTAGGCCAGTTTTTCCCCAAGTATACTCTGAGAAACACTAGACCTGAGAGACGTAACATGTTACAGAGGAAAGAAATGATCCCATTATTAAATTCATTTGGGAAATTACAGATTAAGTGAATTTAACAGTATTTGTGACTGCAGAACATTAGTCTTTAATATGCAAAGTTCATGGACTCTCCAAAAGTAGGCAGTAATGAGCAGTTTTTGTTTTTGTTTTTTTTCTCAAATATATTTGTCTTAAGTCTGATTTCCCAGTAGCAGAGCTTGAGACAAGCATTCTCATGCAAGTAATGTACTGAGAAAGTGCTTTCAGGAACAAAATACAGTTTTAGCTGAAGAATAGCTTCAGTCTGATCCCCTGGAGAAGATAAATTGTACCACAAAATCAGTCCCATTTTGTAAAGGTGGCTGGCTTGTTTGTATTCTTTTTTCAGTCAATTATTGGTGATGTGTTGCCTGGATTGTCAAGGTAGGGGGATGCTTCCTTCTATGCCAGACAGCTAGTGTTTAATAAAAGATAATTCTCTAGAAAAAAATGAGCTGTGGTGAGAACTGACAGATGGTTGCACCTGACAGTAAGGGTGATCTGGACAAGGCTGCCATCCTCTGACCACGTAATTGTGGTTTTTACCAAGTATCTAATGAGAAAAGCGTTCTATTAATACAATGGAAAGAACATTGCTCTGAGGAGAATATGCATCCCACAGTTTCTCTATCTATTTTGCCTTCTGTTATGCTAAGCTCTGGGAAATCCATTCACATTCTGGCAGGAAGGTCTCAAACTCCATCATCAAATAGTCTCCAAACAAATAAAACCACAAGCACCTGGAGCAGAAATCTTGACATCTGGGATATTAACAGCAAATTCATATAGGAAACTAAGCTCAACTTGTAAAAGCCTGAATTTTCAAACAATAAAGAATCATCACTATTTTATTTTTTAATTGAAAGGGGCTATGGAAATCTCAATAATTCCAGGGCAATTTTTAGATCGAAAGCTTTAGGAAAATCTAATGTCTCATAGTTTGAATATATCAATAATTAGAATTGTGGTTTGCAAAAAACAAAACAAAGCAAAACAATTTCTTCTCAAGGAGAATTTATTATCTATTAAATGTTTCCAGGGGTGCCTGGGTGGCTCCATTGGTTAGGCTTCTGCCTTCACTTCAGGTCATGATCCTAGGGTCCTGGGATTGAGCCCCACATCAGGCTCCCTGCTTAGTGGGGAGCCTACTTCTCCCTCTCCCTTGTTCCCCTCCCCCACTTGTGCACACACTCTCTCTCTGTCAAATGAATGAATAAATAAATAAATAAATAAATAAATAAATAAATAAATAAATAACTTTAAAAAAAGGAAAGAAATATTTCTAGTCTTAACCTGACTCCCAACTTGATAGTATTTTTACAAACTGAAATATTCAAAACAGTATTCCAATGTTTTCACTGCATCTATAATACCTAGAATTCAAACACCAATTTTAGGAGTGCCTGAGTGGTTCAGTCAGTTAAGGGTCTGCCTTCAGCTCAGGTCATGATTGCAGGGTCATGGGATCGAGCCCTGCATTGGGCTCCATGCTTAATGGAGAGCCTGCTTCTTCCTCTCCCTCTGCTGTTCCCCCTACTTGTGCTCTCTCTCTCTGCCAAATAATTAAATAAAACATTTTTTAAAAAATTAAATTATATAAAATTTCTAGAAGTTGGAAATAATTTAATTGAATCAGAGGATCTTAGAGTTTCAAATAAATTCAAAACTATAGTATTATTCAGTCAGTTGTATAAATAATAAAATAGCTTTCAGTATAAGAAACAGAGTTTTGTAATTTTTTTAAAATACTACATTCTTCCACACTAACTACCCAAAATAAGTTTATTTGAGAATATCAAAATTTACCATTATCAAAGATACCATTTTCTTTGTATAAAAAATAATGATATTTACACTATCCTTTTCCTTTTATAAAATATGTGACTAAAAGTCATGTGTTCCCAATCCATAAAAAATTTTTGACAGGTTGGACTTCTTCAGAATTAAGCTTTTCTGAATTTCAGAGGAGCATTAAGATACTAAAACAATAAGAAGCAAACTGGGAGAAAATATTTGTGTATCACATATCTGATAAAATAGATTATTCAGAATATATATAAAGAACTCTTAAAACTCAATAATAAGAAAATAAACAACTCAATTAAAAAACAGGGAAAAGATTTTAACATTCTTCACCAAAAAAAAGAAATAAATAGAGCAAATAAGCATATGAAAAGACATTCAACATCATTAGAAAAATGCCATTTAAAATTATAATGAAATGCCATTCCATACCTATTATAATAGTTAACATTTTAATACTAATAATTTAAAAGACCAAGAACTGGTGAGAATGTGGACCCGGTATGAACATGGAGCAACTAGAACTCTCATACATTTTTGGCGGGAATGCAAAATGCTAGAGCACCTTAAGAAAACAGTAGCAGTTTCTTATAAAGTTAAACGTAACACTTATTCATAACCCAGACATCCCACTCATAGGATTAATTCAGTGGAATGAAAATTTATGTTCACACAAAAACTTGAATGCAAATATTTATAATGGCTTTCTTCAAAATCACCAAAAACTAGGAAATTGAAAAAAATAGACCTCAATAAGGGCAGTGGATGAATAATATATGCAATGGAATATTACTCGGCAATGAAAAGGCAAAAGCTGCTGGTACACAAGATAACATGGATAAATCACAAATGCATTATGCAAAGTGAAAAAAAAAAAAACCAGAATCAAAAAGGATACATACTGGATGGTTTTATCTATATGAAATCCTGGAAAAGGAAGCACTGTACGGATAGAAAACAGATCAATGGCTGCCTGAGGCTGGGTTGGAAGAAAGAGTTGACTGAAAGAGGCACGGGCAAAGTTTGTGAGTTGATAAAGCTCATCTACATCTTGATGTGTTTGTGATTATAAAATTCTATGTGTTTGTCAAAACTCACTGAATCGTACACCAAAAAGGGCAAATTTTGCTATATGTAAGTTGTGCCTTAGTAAGGAAACCTAGAAAAAAGTATTGTGTATCTATTTAATAAAGTGATTTTTCTTTATCTTTTTAAAGACTTATTTATTTATTTATTTATTTATTTATTTATTTATTTATTTGAGAGAGAGAGAGAGCACACCAGCGTGTACAAGCAGGGGGAGAGGCAGAGAGAGGAAGAATTCCCAAGCAGACTCCCCGCTGAGCGGAGAGCCCAAGGCAACACTCAATCGCACCACCCTGAGATCATGACCTGAGCCGAAATCAAGAGTTGGATGCTTAACTGACTGAGCCACCCAGGCGCCCCAATAAAATGATTTTTCTGATCAGAATATCATGGTGTCTAATCTCATTTTGATACTTTAGCTTGAATGAAAGCTACATTCTGCCTCCTCTACTATCCCATTCATGATTAAACACATCACCTTAAGAAGAGTCAAGGAGGACTCTTTAAAACCAACTTTGGTTTGGCTAGTCTGTGAATAAAACCTTAGTTCAGTCAGTTTTTAAGATTGTACCACAATCTGTATTTTCCTATTTACATGTGAATTACGTCAAAAACCCCGTCATACAATTTACTCTAATATTTTAATACAATCTAGAATATTTTGTCATATTTCAATGATTTTCCCCACTGTAAAGCTTTCTTTTAATTAAAAAAAATCCTGCTTGTTGAGCTTTGTTTATTAAGAAACAAATCTGTCACCATTAGAAGACTTTTAAAAATAGTAAATATTGATTTCAGGTATGCCTATACAAATTAACAGTAAATCTTCATAAATAGAAATCACATTTATGAAGTTTGTTAATAACATTTTTACTGTTCTCATGAAGTTCATCAAATCTATTTGCAAAGAAAAAAAAAAAAGGACCCAAGATGGTTACTTAAATAAAATTCAGCTTGAAACCTCTCAGAGTTCTTTGTCAGTCAGACTCCGCGTAAAGGAGAAACTCTGGAAATGTCCCCAGAGCGTGGTTCATGGCCCTCTAGTACTCTGTCCTGGTTTTGTAAATGAAAAATCTTGTCATCTTATCATAGAGTCCCAGAAAATTGCAGCAACTTTATCTGCTAAGTGAACCTTAATAACCCCAACTTTAACTTCAAGAAAATTACCCTTAGAAACATTTCACAGTCCTGCAGGTTGCTGAGGATACGAAAATTTCCCCTCTCCAAGAATTATTAACCTGCACAACAGATTCCCTGAGACCTTCAGAGAAGCAGTTCAAAAATATTCAATTATAATAATCACGCTTTTTCCTTTTCTTATAAAACTAGTTCCCCAGATTTTACATAGTAAAACAAACGTTGGTCAAAAAGCATTAACAATTTATTCACTTTGCAGCAGGCTAGTACTTAAAATGAAATTACTATATTGACACTGTGGAGTATACATCAACCCTTAGGATATGTTTTACGAGGTATACTTGAGGCTTTTTTAAATAAGTGATTTTGGAAGTATTCTCAGAATGTCATGAATTCACAGAACTAATGGAAGACATGCCCACCCAAAAGGCTAGAGCTTTTCTTGAAATCCAGTTCCCCTCCAGTTGCTCTTATTGGAGGGTCATGTTTTAAATTTTAAGTTTTAGCTTTTGGGAATCTCTTCTGGAAACCTACAAACTAAGGAGTAACAATCAGTCTCTGCCCCTCATCTAACTTGCAAGAAGCTGCAACAAGTTATCGGATTTAAAGAAATGCAGGGTATCTCCACCCACAAGCGTAATGAAATCCAGACTGGTAATGCTAATATCAATCGCATGTTGCAACCTTCCTTTCGGAGAACTCCCTGCACCCTGTAATCCAAGCAACTGAAAATCTTCCCTTTCATGCACCTTGCTGTGCCCTCTCTGTGGTTCTCTATGAATGTCCTTCCTCCCTGTCTCACTGGGCCCAAATCCTACTCATTCTGCAAGGGTCACGTCAAATGTACATCCCTACATGAAGCTTTCCTTGACCACACAACACCAGAGTAATTAATCAGATCCCTCCTTTATTGGAACTCCAATAGCACTTCATTTCTAACGAATGACATTTAATGACTATACATTATAACAAAGTTATTAGTATACAAGTGTTACATCCATGACTTGATTATATTTTAAGAGTCACGAAATTTTTCCGTTTTTATGTTTAATCTCCTCACCCAGTCATGACAATGCTTAGCACATATCCAACTCTCAATAAATATTTGACCAAACGGATGCAGGGGGGGATCACTTCATTATTTCAAGAAGTATTTATTGTATTGGGCATTGTAAATACGATGTTGAGAATGTAGTCCCTGTTCTCAAGATACTTCTGTCCTCAAAACAAGACAAAATCTACAGGTTTCTTTAAACTAGGGTGCCAGAAAGGTAATAATAAAATAAAATGTAATAAAACTTTTGCTAGGCATTAGCACAAGGTATTTTGAAAACACACAGCAGAGCATCATAACTTTGGGCGACAAGGCGATCTTCCCAATAAAGGGACAATGTAAGCCGTGTTCTCACATTCCCCAAGCAAAAATTGAGGGTAAGGATGAGGTTTTGTAAATTAAAAACATCCAGAAGTAAGGTAGGGTGTGACTCCTTCTGCGGCTGCAAGAATTTCTGCCTGGAGAGAGGCACAAAAACAAGACGTTGGTGACGCTATCTGAAATAGCCTAGTCCCATTTGAAATGTGAGGAATACATGGAGATCATGGGGTGGGCTGGCCAGTGACCGTCCCTCTTCCCACTACCCTTTTCCCCCAGCACTTAGGAACAGTTGGGGGTCATTCTCTGTAGACACTATTCAACAAATTATCTGACGCTTGCTATATGATCCAATTTTAATGCAAATTCTCTATGCTGTGCATTCTGTAGTGGCTGGGTATAGTGTTCTGCAAATGTTAATCAGCTCGATTTAGGTAAGGTTGTTCACGTTTTCTGTAACTTCTATAACTGATTGGTCTCATGTTTGTTCTCAAAATTACTTTAAGAGGTATTACAAATCTCCAACTATGATTGCGGATTTGTCTATTTCTCCTTTTTTGTTTATTTCTCCACTTCTGCCTTTATATATTCTGTAATTAGGTAATTCTTGCATATGCATTTAGTATCCTTAGGTCTTCCTGCTGAATTTAGTATCATGTGGTCTTTCATGGCCACTTTGAAATGTCTTTCCTCATCTCTGATAATTGACAAGTCTATTTTATCATTTTAAATATAGTGAAATATAGGTCTTTTCATTTTTTACCTTGATATACCTCTGTATATATACATAACATTTAGATCTTATTTTATACTTCCTGACGAAATCTCTGGACTGGGTTTTTTTTCTTTTCTAAGACTGGATATTATTATTATATGGTTGAATTTCAATATATTCTGCTATTTGTTTTCTATTTGCTCATTTCTTCTTCACTGTTTTCTTCTCCTTTTCTTGCTTTCTTTTGGGCTAATCAACAAATTTGGGAATTCCATTTTAAATCCTCTCCTGGCTTTCGGTTACAACTTTTTGCATTTTTAATTAGCCACTCTCGAGATTACAATATGCATCTTTAACTAATTAGAATTTACATCAAATTAGTATTTTATCACTTCATGAATAATGTAAGAACCTAGCAATAACGTATTTCTATTTATTCTCTCCTCTTGCATTTTGTGCTGTTGGGTACTGGATTTTACCTCTGTATATGGTATACGCCCCACAATACATCAATACTTCTGTTGTTTTACATAATTTCTTTAATTTTATAAATGCCTCTTATATTTAACCAAAGATTTATTCTATTTTTTCCTGCGGTCCAATGCTTTTCTCTAAAAGATTCCCTTTCAACCTGAAAATCGTCCTTTACTATATCTTAGGCTGTGGGTCTTTTAGCAATGAATTCTCTCATTCTTAAACTTTCTTAAGATGTCTTTATTTGGTTTCATTTTTCGGTGATATTTTCAATGGTTTCAAAGTCGGCAGGAATTTGCCCCAGAACTTTACAGCTACTATTCCGCTGCAATTTTGGCTTCTATAGTTTGTGTCTAGAAAACAGCCTTAAATCTTACAGTTGCTCCCTGAACATTCTGTATCTTTTTTCTCTGGCTGCTTTTAGGATCTTCTGTTTATCTTTGATTTTCAGCAATTGGACTACAATATGCCTAAGCATGGCTTCCTTGTGTTTATCTGACTTGGGGTTTTTTGAACTTCTTAATATATAAGTTGAATTCTTATGATCGGTTTCAAAGAAATTCTTGGTAACCGTCTCATCAAAATTGCTCCTGACCTCTTCTTTAGCTCCTCGTTTCTGGGTTTCTAATTACACGTATGTTAGATGTTTTGACAGTGCTCCACATGTCTCTCACACTCTGCTCTGTTCATCAGTTCTTTGTTTTCTTTCTCTGCTTAAGATCAAATCATCTTTCTAATTTACGGAGCACTTTGCTGCATTTAGCTACTGCAAGCCAATGCGAGTAATTCTTCATTTCAGGTGTTGTATCTTTCACTCCTACTAGAGTATCGGCACATTCTTGTCTTTTAATTTCAAACCTCTTGAGTTTTTCCATCATTTCTTCATTTTTCCATCTTTTAAAAAAATGTATAATGCATTTATGACAGCTATTTCAAACTACTTGTTTGTTTATTGCAACATTTACATCAAATGTTTCTGCTTCCATTGAATAATTTTTCTCTCCATTATATGGGTCAGTTTTTTCTGCAACTTTCCATATCTCATAATTTGATTTTATGCCACAAATTCTGTATTTTAAAATATTAGATAATATATATATGTACACATACATATACATATATCCCACCATCCCCCAGAAGGCACGCTCTTTTCTCATAAGGCAGGTAGGTAGTGTGAGGGGCTGATTGCCTTGATGTAATCAGTAACTGAGCTATGTTCCTGTGTTGAGGCTGGTTTATTTATTATCATTTTACTTCATATTAAAATGTCTTCAGGACAAGAACATTCTTGTGTTTATGTCTAGTCTTTTTTGCCAGAATAACTGTATCCTAAGCATCATGCTCCGTGAGAATGTTTGAACTCTGCCTTTCCAGCCTAGCCACTGCACCTCACACCCCAGCAAGGTCCTTAACTGAAAACCGATGGTAAGGAATGGGGGTCCCATCAGGGAGCTGAGGGTTCCTGAGATTCCAGCAGGTCACACTGGCCTACATTCTCATGAAAATATCACCAGTTTCTTCCTTCTTCTCAGCTAAGGCAGCCCCACCTTCTTCCCAATTATTTTACTTGTGCCCATTACGACAAATGCAACCAGCAAAAATAATTGCTATACCCACTTATCCAGGAAAACTCCTTCCTCTATGGAATTTAGTTCTTGGGTTTTCTTATAGCCGTAGTTTTCCTCTGTCCTTCCATACATACATATGGCATTATAGTTTATCTGATTTTCTCCAGTTGGCAAAATACAAGTTTGCTATAACTTTCTAGATCCTAACCAGAAGTGGACCTGATTTACTTGTAATCAAAATACAAATTTAATGATTCGAAGTGCATAAAGGTAGTTGAAGAGTGAATGTATATATATATATATACATTTATGTGTGTGTATTTCCCCTTTAATCTGCCCATCTTACAGACTCCTAAAAGATTAATGTTCCTTAATTAGGATATATAACAAAGAATAAGCAATAAATTGAGTGGCTATTGTGAATACAAATTAGTTGACCGAGTCATAGACTAATCCTTAAAATTTATAGTTATAAATTTAAGTAAAGAAAGCATTTCTTTACATTGTTTAAGAAGCTCATTACTGCTGCCCTTCCTATGCCCAAAAGTAATAAAGAAAAAATAATTAAAAAGTAACAACCTCTTCGTGGGTTATAGGAAATGATGGAGTTGATGAAGTTTAAGTTGTATCCCCAAGTTTCAAAGTCGTGATCATGGACGAACATACCCTACCACACCCCGTTAACTTGGTTTAATGGTCAGGAACAAGCCACTCGGTGTCAGACCCCAGCTTTGGAGTCAGATCTCAGCTTGGCAATTCTCATCCTTCATCCTAAGGCATGAAGATAATTTTTATGTCTCTTGGTTATTTTCTGGGAAATGGAAATGATCATATCCACCACTAGTTGATGCTTGCAAAGAGGATGGCTTAGCTTAGGGGCAGCATTTTTACCACTATTTAAAAAAAATATATATCTTTTTAAAAAATTTTAAAAACAAACAGCTCTACAACTTCAAATCCAAAGTACGGTCACCATTTTTTAAAGAAGTTTTTCCAAGTAAGGATTTACTACACTAAAGGGGACTTATTAAACAGTCGTTGACTTAGGAATACTGACAGACCACATTTCAGAATTATTATAAGTAAAATCTTGATTTCTTAAAAGATAAAACTAGACAATAGTATATTTTCTTTCTTTTCTAAGATTCGTGTGTGTGTAGTGTGTGCATGTACAAATGTACATATATATATATTTCAAGACAACTCAGTTCCTCTAATAGTTAAACCATTGACAAATGCTCTCTTACACTGGAGTCATTAGAGGGCATTTCTTTTCTAAGCACAAGAGTTTCATTCTTCCTCTATTCCAAAGAATAAAATCTTTTTCCATATGTCTATGACAGAAATTAGCTTTTTAATTTATTTTTAAAGTAAAATTTTCCTTTAAATCTTCATTAAATTAGATTCAATTTCCAGGAAAGTGAGAACTAATGTAGCAGTCTAATATTTCATCTCTTTTTCAGGGGAGAATTATATATTATAAATTGCCTTTTTCATACAGAAATGTTAAATAACCATTTTCACTAAAGTTTTTAAAACTCCTCAGTTTGGATCAGAAAGCTGTACAAAATCGAGTTCAAAATAACTCATTTCTAAGTGAAGATATGACTAGGGAGAAAAAACGGGATTCTTTTATTAAGTTTAATATCCTGGCAATTGAAAAATCAAACATATGACTCAAAACATAA
Organism: Ursus maritimus; assembly: GCF_017311325.1. Taxonomy (NCBI): domain Eukaryota; kingdom Metazoa; phylum Chordata; class Mammalia; order Carnivora; family Ursidae; genus Ursus; species Ursus maritimus. Next base: position 72,639,445 of record NW_024423343.1, on the reverse strand, counting down.
ATTTAGAAAAGAAATTCTTCTAAAATATACTTTAAGCTTTTATTATTTCCCATGCATCATTTTGGAGAATATAAATATTAACTTAGTACTTGAAAGGTAATAAAATAATAATGAATGGTTGCCAAAAATGATAGGATAACATGAGATGAAGAGAAAATTCACAGTTCGATCTGTCAAATATGTTCGTTTTTGTCACAAATAACATCACAATTTAATCTATACTTAAACTATATTGGTTGTCAATATAGTCTCTGGGTGTGAAAAATGACATTAAATAATGTCATGTAGAATATTCTCTTTTTACATTCTATTTTCAAAATTTATATTTATGTATATATTTATATTTATTTTATATTTAAATTGACTCTCTGAAAATTAACAAAAATATAGACTAGTTGACCTGAACAGTACATTTCACTCTTGCTTCTTAATCCAAATGATTAAGATCACACTGCCAAGAAACATCAAGATATTTCACATTTTAAATTCTAAGACATGACTGCCAAAATATAACTATAGTCATTTAATGATGATAATATGCCACTAAGTACATACTTAACTTTGCATTTTAAAGGTAATCTCAAAGAGAAATTATGTTTCTTTTCCTCATAACTCATGAAGAACTTTGCCTTTATCATTTAATCTTTCAAAAATTTAAATATATGGTGCAGGAAATGAACGTTTTCTCTTATAAAGTAATCAAAGTGGCATAAATCAAAGAATATCATACCACTGGTCAATACCTACAAAATATTTTTCTCTGATGATGACTCAAAGAAATTGTTGTCATAATGTCTAAGGACTTCCTGCTATATTAATCTTACCTGTTTCAGTAAATCCTAGAACTGTGTTGCCCAAAACTGTGTTGCCTACTATATATATATATATATTTTTTTTTAAGATTTGATTTATTTATTTATATTAGAGAGAGAGAGTGAGCATGGGGGGCAGGGGTAAGAGCAGAGGGAGAAACAGACCCCCTGCTGAGCAGGGAGCCTAATGCAGAACTCGATCCCAGGCCCCCAGAATCATTATCTGAACTGAAGCCTGATGCTTAACTGACTGGGCCACCCAGGTGGCCCCTACTATATATATATTTATGCATAATTTTATCAGACCTTCTGTATTATACAGTTTAATTCTATACCACTTCTTAACATTACAAGTGTATAACCATCCTATGCAAACATGAGAGGGCTTACACTAACTATATTAGTGTGTGACTAAGTGTGCCATTTAACTTCCTAATGTGTTTTGCATTACCTGTAAATAAGAGGGCTTGTTGGGCTGAAAAAGCTCTCTGGGGCCAGTTCCTTCAAGCACTACCTGTAAAAATGTGTGTGTTGTCCTGTTGTTGGCTGAGGGTTTCCCATGCATTAAACAATTTGTTACTTTTGATCCAACCCAGAGTGCCACATTTCCTCTCTCCTTCGGCGTTTCCACAACTACATAATTCTTATGCTTTTGTCCGAAGACCAGCTTTTCACGGACTGCACCCCTACAACCTGCTACCATCAAGCATTTGGTGATGTCAGCAGCTTCTCCCACCCTTGGGAGGAAGGCATACGGCAGAGCCCTCCGGCAGCCAATCTTTCTATCACTTTTGTCCACCAGCTCTCTCCCCGGAGAAACAAATGCATGTCCCCCTCCCCACCACCATCTTACCCCTCAACTCTGATATCTCCTCGAGGATTTCTCTCCTCACTTGGGGCCTACTTTGTTTCATCTTCTACCCCAAAGATATTTATGAAAGTGTTTGCTTCCAAAAAGAATGCAGCTCACTTCTTAAGAGAAATTATAGTAATAAACATTTTTTCTATTTTATTATCATTTGATTTGACATAAAACATCTTTCCAAAATAATCCGATTTAATTTTTATGAATTACATAAAATAATAATAATAATAACAATAACGCTCTTCCTCATTGCATTCTCATTGTTTTGTTAATATCTGATCTTTGCTTCTCTCAATCTCCATCTTTCCATCCTCTATGTTTAGTTAATACGATTAAGGACATTTCTCATTTCTCTTTTTTCAGGATTGATGATTCTTTAAATCATTTTTGATTTGTGGCTATGTGAACCAAACACATTTGGTCATTGTGATTCCTTTCACTTTAAAGAAATTACACTTCTGTGCCCTTCTTGAATATGACCAATACCAATAAATTAAAATGGGAAGATATCCTGACCAGGACTTGGGGAAAAAATGGCCTAAAACTCAGTACCTTCTAAGTCATTACTGTGAAGCAAATATTCTTCAATATTGAAGTCAGTTCACTTAATAGTTCAAGATTTGCGAATTTAGACAAATGAAATATTTTACAGCCTATTTTGCATACTTTATTTTTGCAAGTGATTTTTGAACACCTAAGCATTGGCCAGGAAAAATTATTTCATGAAATTAGTTAATATTTCTAGATAAAACATACAATGAACTCTACTTTCAGCAGAATATGATGTAGAAAGAATGGATATTGAAATATAAATGATTGGATGGGTTTAAAACAACCACAATTCACTGTTTTAGGCAAAGATGGGTTAAGATTTGCAATGCGCACCTTCGACGTCACCGTACAAATAGAATGCCTTTATCTGAGTCAGAAACAAACAGGTATAAATTTACGGTATATAGATTGCATAAGCATCTATAAAAGCTTTTCAACTATCCCTACAAAGCTGCTCTACCAGATATAGATTGAAAGAACCCATTATTAAAAGAGGGATCAAAACAGGCTGCAATTATGCCAAGTTAATCCCCTCAAAACAGTGTGGTATTTCTTCACCAGAGTAATTATTTGCACAGGAGAGAAAATAACAACCATATAGAACAAATTAAAACTTTACCTTCAGATGCTACCTCAATTGTTATGCAGATTTCACTCTGTGCCTTCAGTGACCAGCAAGAGAATCAAATAATAAGATTTTTCTTCTCTGATCAAAATATTTTAATGTTATTTATTCCCCAAAGAGTTGCAAATGGTTATAACATTTCCCAGATTTCCCCTTTCCTATTACGGTATACATTCGAGCACACTCAGAGGACGTCTTTAAATACCCGTGTATTAAAAGGGTGAGCAAATACATCAAGCATCCTTAGAATTTCTGTAGGCCGCACCTGAATGCATGTGCAAACACACATCAAATGACCACCGCCGTGTACAAACTGCTTGTTTAGGCTTTTTTAAATACGACGATCACATGTTTAAATGTCATGCTGGGATTTAGTTAACTAAGGTGGCAGGTTCTTAAGATGGGGAATTGATTATGTTGAAATTTTCCAAATGCAGGACTGAAAAGGAAAAAAATCTGTCAACTTTTATTTATCTCCTATATAAATACAGGCAATTTAGTTCTTCCCCAAAATACAGGCGGATTAGATGAGTAAGACAGTAGTCAATTCATTTTGCATAGGAATGGCTCATTAAAAAAAGGGCCCTGCATTTGTATTAAGCTCTGATTGGACAGAGCACAAAATGAATTTACAGTGTCACTCAGAGATGTAGCAGGACTAATGAGGGAGGAATGGTGAGGCGCAGGGTGGGGAAATCTGTGGTGTGTTCATTCATTCCTTCAGCTGGTACCGCTCACGAAACCGAGGTGTCCCTCATTATGCATGTGTCCCAGGGGCATTCTTTAATATTTTAATAAATAACAACATCAGCCCAACAAGAAATTAATGAATAGTATCATTAATAATGAGCTGGAGTCTTGTAGTGATAGGACAGATATTAAATTGAACCACTGTGGTACTATCTCTAGAGACACGGGATATTTCCAGTGGCAAACAAGGCGTCTGAATGAAGCGACCACCTCTCTGTGCCAACAGCTTTTACAACAGGTTGGGAGTAATAAAAGAGGATTTTCTGCACGATAAAGTTAAGCCCTAGAAAATCTGCTGGTGTAGATCGGTGTGAAAAGTACTGCCAAACGTGATCCTTAATTAAACTTTAATTAAGATAAAGCTTTTATTTTTTTTCTCTTCCAGGAAAAGTAGCAGCCAAATGGGCCCTGGCTATTTTCTACCAAAATCGAACCTAAAATCATTTTGTATTGTACCATAAAAATTATGCTCAAATAATATTAAATCCACCAAATGAGGATATTATTAGGAATAGTTGAAATGGTGTAATTGCCCACCGCAATGACGAGAACATGTGTGCAAATCTGGAGTTGTGTGAACAATGAAGGGGCTCCCGGTCTCAATTTTTCCCTTTCTACTATTTTCATATTTAAGCTGGTTTCAATTTCTGCAGTTTTATTTCACAATATTGAGAATATTTTTATGTTGAAAACAATGATATGGGGTATATAACTTTTCAATTAACCTTGAGTCTCAGATTATGTTCAGAGTGTAAAAAATTGCTCATAACTTTAATAATTCTTGTTTAAAAAAAATGCTTCAGACACTAAAAAAATTCTTAACCCTAGCTTTCATCCCTCTAATTACATGGCACGTTGCTGATAGCTTTATTTATGATAATAATTTCCTTGCTGTGTTTTTTGTAAACTGAAGTTGTATAACTTGGTTCCTGCTTCTCAGCAAAACTATAATTATGCAAAAATATGTGTTATGCTGATAACCAAATACAGTATTTGGAATAATGTTAATAATAATTTTATTCAAATATTTTACACGTAGCCTTGCATGTTCTGACTGTGGAAGTCCTATTTTCTACCTACCTAATTTTTTCCACATTGTAGATGACTAAAATATGTGATTTTAAAATTATTTTTATGGAAACTTGAAAATCTTTTCTAACACAAAAATTCTACAATTGCTATTTTAATAGCAGAAGAAATGGTTGCAAGGTACACACATTGCTGAAATTCTCTATGCTTTTCATCCATATGTAGTTATACACTTTATTACATGGTGACAGATTTTAAAGTTTGCCTCTTTTAGTAGACAATTTCAGATTTCTAATTCTGATATAAAGTGGTTTGAATATAATCTACGCAAGTTTTATTATAGCTTTGTAGTCTACCGCTAAATTTTTTACACAATATGAAATTGATAGTTATCACTTATTCAAGGAATAGTTTCCAGATATTGTAGAGCCGATTTCTTTAGGCACAAGGTTAGCTCCATGAGCTAACTCCATATGTGAGATATCTATAAAAGGTATCTAGGTGTTCAACCACCACATAGCGTTCGACCAGCATGGGCATGTAAACTTCTCCTGAGAAAGACTTTGGAAAGGAGTTCCACATTTTTGTTCTGACCATCTTCTTCATTTTCTTCTCTTTTTTATTGTGTCCATACAGTCTCTAGTAAGGATTAGGAGATAGCATCCCTCCAGTTCTGAATAGTGGCAACTGGATTGGATAAACTCAATGATTATCTGTAAGGGGAGCTATAATTTTTTGATAAGTATTATGTCATTACAAATAGTCTAAGACAGATGGAGTAGTTCTTCCCATTTCTGGCTTAGATAAGAATGAACGCTATAGGGCTCAAGGTGTTAGGTAAGTAGAATACCTTGTTAGTTCCCTCTGATCTGTGTGGAAATAGTGACCAGGTGTTGCTGAGAGGAAAGTGGTTCAATGGGATGAAGTGAAGAGTTAAGGTTTTTAAATTTAACAAAAAGACAATTGCTCATGGCCCTATCTATCCTATTTTATTTGATTCTGAATCAAGTTAATTGCACATCTTTTTTTTTAAACATGCATACACGGATCTTAAGTCAAATAAACATTTAAATTAGGTGTACTCTAGAGAACTTTGAACCATTTCCAACTCACGAGCTATATAGTTTCACTTGGGGAAGCTTAGTTTTTCAAACCGAATTCCATTAAACGTTGGATCAATAAAGCTGACTATCTCAGAACTGAATTAATCTATAGTTGATTCAAAGCAAAATATGACAACTGCAGTGTATTAGATGTCATTATGGTTTCAATACCATAGTGTTATTGTTGTCATAACAGCTGACAAAAGAATATTCTGATAGTATAGTTGAGACCCTACCACTTACATCATATACTCTTAGAATGTAATCTTAGCATATATGTAGTATTTGTAATCCCCATCTTGATGACAATAATTCATATGGATCATAATTGGATCCTTCTACAGAGGAAAGATTCGTTCACTACAGAATTACTTATAATAGAAGAATATTTGGATTATCCACAAATTATAACAACTGGGATTATTAAGTGAAATGTATGACAGACTATTAGGTAGCAATTTAGTTGCAAAAATAAAAATTTAAAAAACTAATGAGATGATAAATACTGGAGTCATGAGGTAAAATTTAAAAATTAAATTCAAAATTATAAATAGAGGAAGAAAAGACATGTATAGGAATGTTCATAGAAACATTGTTCACGATAGCAAAAACTTAGAAGTCTAAATGTTCATCAGAGGAGGACAGATAAATAAATTTGTGTATTCTCATATTAGAATATTATATAGTTGTCAAAATGACTTAACTACAGGGGCATGCAGCAATGTAGTTGAATCCAAACTTTATTAAATAAGAAAGTAAGTCTAAAATGATTAGGTTCAGCATGATACTTTTTGTATGACTCCAAAAATAGCACAAACACACACATCATACAAATATAGCAAACAGATAAAAAGGAAAGCAAAGTAATTATAAATATGGGATTCAGTGAGCTAGGATGGGGGAGCATTTATAGATAAAGGTTTTTGTGAAATTTCAAGCTAGATGTTGGATTCATGGGTTTTTATTGCATAATGCAGATTTTTGATGATGACGAAGATGATGAAGACAGATAAATAGATAGATGGGTGGTAGGTAGTAGATTAAAAAAAAAGATAGATACACAGATACATAGAAAAAATAGGAGGGCTAACTGAATAGGATATCAATGAATATTATGATTAATCCGTTTCTATGTACCTAAATTCTGAGACCAGAATGTGAGAGTGAAAAAGACAATATGTTTGAATGGTTAGGAACATAAAAATTTCAAACCAGGCAGTCTTGGGTTTGAGTCCCAATCTAACCACTTAATAACATTCGAACAGAAGAATTACATAAACTAAGCCTCGGCCTCCTCACATGTAACTGGGGTCAATTAACAGCATCCTTTACACTGTTGTACAGCACAGCATACATAAAGCATTTAATAAAAAACATGGCACATAGTGGCCAATAAATATTAAGATCATTAAATATATATGTGCAATTTAAATAAACATAGAAAAAGACTAGAGCAGAATATTTCAAAACCTTGACTTTGGTTATTTGTAAACAGCATGGAAAGAAATTAGTTTTATTTTCCTTTTCAGTATATGCTGATTTTTTGGTAATGAACACGCATTGCAGAAACCTGAAGACAGAGCCTCTATCCTGAAGGAATAAGCATAGGACGGTACAACTGAGTAGGACTTTACAAGGTAGTTATGCCAAGAGTCAAGTGAATGGGGCAAACAGATGTCAAAGGGAAGCTCAAGTCCCTTATTTGAGCGGTCTGAGATTCTTCACAGAGATGAGCCTTGGAGAAAGTATAATTCAACCAAAAGAGGTAAGGAGGCTTAGCATCCTAAGCAGGACACAGTGGTGTGAAAAAATGACATGAGGAATAATATGCCTGTAACATTTTGTAAATCATGAGCAAACCATTTGGTTAAGAAAATGGTTTTGTAGGAGCAAATGGAGACAAGATAAATAGAAAGTGACGTGTTGTAGTAAATCTTAATTTCCAAAGCCAAGAATCTGTATTTTGCATGGGAGCTATGAAAGATCATTGAATATATATATATTGAATATATATTCAATATATATATAAATACATATATTCAATATATAAAAATACATATATTCAGTATATATAAATATATATCCTATATATATATATATATATATCCAAATATATATAAATAAACTTATAAAGAAGTTCAGAGAGATTAAACTTGTAGAATGTTGTCTTCGTGTGTGCTTCCCCGAAAGGACGTGGGCAGGGAAGAGAGAGAAGCGCTAAAGGTACATTAATGAGCAGACTAGCACTTGGGCAGTGGAGGTTCAGCACCACCAGGTACCCTGAGAGATAACACATGTCTCATAATCATACCATTCACTCCCACCCCTTATTGATGAAAAGTTGCCCCTGAAGGTATTAATTCTCTTGCATTTTCAGATTGCTCCTTCTGTGGGGCAGCTCCTGGGTGGTAGAGAAAGCCCTCAGGCAGAGATGGAGAGAGCCAATTGAGCAGGCCTGAGACGATCTCCCATGCATAATGGTGACCTCAGGAAGATCAAGGGGAAATGGGACCAGACACCACAAACAGATATATTGAAAAGGAATGAAATTGGGAGAAGAGAAAACACTTAAGATAACATTCAGTATTTGGAAATCTGTATCCAAAGTTTTTTTTAAAACAACCATAATCTATACCTTAAAATTCCATTTGAACATCTATTCTTAAAAAATAAAATGTAAATAACGATTGTACAAAGACATGCTAATCGAAGCACTATATATATGGCTGAATTTGGATTGGAGGCAACTGCTGCCCAAAGGCATAGATCCTGCTGGTGAAAATGATGATGACGATGGTGGTGATGGTGGTGATGGTGGTGGTAGATGGTGATAATGATGACTAAATAAGAATCAACATAACTAACACCTACTGAGTTATGAAAAGACAACTGACATGACTCTAAGTGTTCCACAATTAAAAACTCATTTGTTTTTTATAATAATCCAATGGTATTAGTTTCCCCATTTTATGGATTAAAAAACTGGCACAGAGAGATTAAGTACTTTATCCAAAATATTAAAGTTATGAAAGAATTCTGACTCTAAAGCACAGAACAATATAAAAACAATGGAAAATGAGATTTACAAAGAAATTGTAAGCATTCGAGAAAGTGCTTATAATGTTAAGCAAAATCAAAGAGTATACAATTGTGTATACACAGATATGCATTTAGTTTTTAACATCATTTTGAATGGAGCCCACATAGATTTCTCTCTGACTGTAGATAGTACATAGAAATGCTGGATTGTAGCAGCATTAAAAATCAGTAGAAAGAGAAATTCCTGAGTGCCAAAGCAAAAATGAAACTTAAAGCAGAATGTTACTATTACCAAAGTTACAGGAGCTCAGGTGACATTGCTCCAAAATTTAGGACCTATAAGTCAGGGAATACAGCTTTAATCCTCCATAAAGCTTAAAAAAAATAAAATAAATAAACCTACAAGGTCAAGGAAGATTGGGGCATTATTTATGCCCCAAACATCTAGGTAGGCAAATAACAAGACATCTATGAGGGGAAACCAAAAGCACAAGCTCATAGTAACTATGAATGTGGAGTCAAAATTCTACTGCATTTACTCATTCAACAAATATTTATCATGTAAAATAAAACAATTGTAATGATAGGAGCCCACATTTGATGAGATGAAGAATAAGATGAAGTGAAATACAAGACAGTAGTATCATGGAAATGAAAATGTAAGGGGGAGATTTTAGTTACAGTATGCTGGTTATTATTTGATACGGAGAAGACAGACATGCAGGCGGACTTAGCAGGTAAGGTGTGCCTGCTAGAACTCCATTGTAACCACTGAAACATAGGATGAATGAATGAATAACTTCCAAAAGAGTGGAGGGAAAAGGCTTTGTGGGGTGGCGGGAGGCAAAAAAAATCAATAATGCGATAAAAAGGCATTTGGAAGAGAAATAAGTAGAGAAAGAATATTATAAATAAAACTCACAGAACCATAATTCATATATACGAGTTATCTTAATAAATGTAAAATGATAAAACTTTACTTTTAAGACAAAGTTTCTGAGGTTTGGTTTTTAAAACCTGTCCACATGTTCTTTACAGGAGACACACCTAAAACCAGGAAAATACTAACCCAAAGCTGCTAATATGGTACTATTAGTATAAGGTAATTGGGCCTTAAGGAAAAAGCAATTTAGGGGGGAAAAAAGCGGTCATTCAACTACAATCAAAATAACAATTCATCAGGGAGGTATGATAATGCTAAGCCTGTTGGAGCCTAAAAACATAGTTTCAACACATGTAAGAGAAAAACTATTATAAAAATTTGAAACAAAAATAATCAATCATACTGGGAAATTTTAAGTGACCACTTTCAGGAACCAACTAGATGAGAAGAAAAAATACTTGTAAAATTTTACATATTGGATTAACCACGTGACCATTAGAGAGAACACTAATGAAAGTGACAAAAATTCTGGAAATATCACATATTTCTTGACAAAGAATCACAATGTAACTCAGTGGTTTGTTTTGCCAATAATAATAATAATAATAAAGTCTCAATTACAATACTTTTTGTTTAATCATTGCTCTCTTATGTCTTCTGAAATCATTTGGCAGTTCTTAGCATACCTAATAGTTCATGGGTTGGTTCTCAGACAGCTTTATAGATTGGAAGTGCTTCATGAAGAGGTTTCACTAATTCCACTGTAAAATATTTAAAATACGATAAGATAATGAACTTTTGAGATTCAATATAACTTTATTAAATTTGTTGTAAATAATAACAAAATATTCTACTGTTTTTTAAGTAATTATGTGCATATGCATATATTTTTTAAATGCACACTTTTTAAAAAGCATGTTGGTATACATGGTAGTAAATATAGTGGTGTTTATGTGCACTTAAATGTGCATGGATATCTCTAGAATCTACAAGAAACTGGCAGAAGTGATTACTTTGGGGAGGACACCAGCTAGCTGGGAGATATACTTTAGAGGGAGGTTGATATTCACAGCATGTCTTGTGTTCATTTTGAGCCACATGCTTGTTTAATTTTTTTAAAGATTTTATTTCTTTGAGAGAGAAAGAGAACAAGCACTAGCGGGGGCAGAGGGGCAGAGGGAGAGAGAGAAGCAGACTCCCCACTGAGCAGGGAGCCCAACACGGGGCTCAATCCCAGGACCCTGAGATCATGACCTGAGCCAAAGTCAGATGCTTAACCAACTGAGTCACCCAGGTGCCCCAAGTGACAACATTTGAAAAGCACCTAATGATTGATCAGAGAGCACTGTTGCAGGGGTCTCTGAAGGCTCTCCTTAGTTATGGTTGATGTAAAGTCATCAAATATACAGAAGAAATGCCCATTTACAGAGTCCATTGTCCACCTTTATTAATAATTCCTCTTTTTTTTTTTTTTAAAGTAAACTCTATGCCCAATCTGCGGTTTGAACTCAGGACCTTGGGATTAAGAGTCATATATTCTACCAACTGAGCCAGCCAGGTGCCCAGACTAATACTTCTTTGCATTTAGAATTATAACTGCCTTTTTTCTGCTATGATCTGAATGTTTGTGCCCCACACCCCCCAAGTTCATATGTTGAAATCTTCACCTCAAGGTAATGGTATTAGGACACGTGGCTTTTGAGAAGTGATTAGATGATAAGGAATTGGGATTAATGCCCTCATCTAAAAGAGGCTCCAGGGAGTTAGCTAGTCCTTTCCAACAAGTAAGGACACAGCAAGAAATTGGCATCTGTGAACCAGAAAGTGGGCCTTCACTAGACACAGAATCTGCTGCTGTCTTGATCTTGGGCTTCCCAGCCTTCAGCACAGTGAGAAATAAATACCTGTTGTTTATAAGTTACCCAGCCTCTGGTATTTTGTTACAGTAGTCCGAACAGGCCAAGACACCCCCTTATAGGCAGGAGTAGTTCTGCCTTCTCGAAATAGTCTTTATTCTGGCCATGATTATTTGTGCTTTCCGAATTCACAGCCTGGCTGAAAAAGAGTGTGTTGACACTGACAGCTAGATGTTGAGTTTTCCACTAGACCTTTGGCTCATGCTCTTTGTGCCAGTTTCTGCACCCAGAATTATGTGTGGGCACAAATTGCACCAAGGATCTAGAAACTGTGAGCCCTTATACTTTCAAAATGAGGTCAGATGGCTAATTGTGCTGGCAACTGGTCATCTGTTGGCATAACTACCTAACTCCAGCACAGTTGTTTGTACTTGTGATTTGAGGTCCAAAATGATTGAGGCTACAGCTATCGGGATTGAAGAAAGGGACTCATTGCTTTTAGATTTCACCCTCCATCTCTTCTTCTGTCAATTAAACAGCTTCCCTGTCCTCTCACAAATAGTTTGCTTATTTTATTCTAGCAATAAGTACTGGGCAAGATATTCAACATACTGATAAATTATGGAGTAAAGATATTACTTTTATTGAAGTGTATTATTAATTAGGGCATAATGAAATAGCTAGGTGGCCTTTTCAATTGACAGCTAGGAGTTAACATTCGAAAGAGCTGTTTATTATAGAGGACAAATGGCATCAAGATCCCAAAGTAGGGTATGAGGAAGGTACGCCTGCCTGTATATGCACTAAAGGTTCTCAGTTCTGGTGACTCTACCATGCAGCTGTGAGGCACTAGCCACCAAGTCTTTTTTGATAGCTTTCTCTTAGCTTTTCCTTTCCGCTGTAGGCAAAAGATAGTGGGAAGTCCTCAATTGCTCTGACCCAAGTCGCTCTACACTAGAGTGATACAATAAAATCACACTAGTGATCTTTGTGAAAGGCACACTTTGTACAAATGACAATAGCATCTTCCATGCCCCCACTCCAAAAACTCAAGCCTGAACAATGGGAAGTGATCTACGGACTTTGAAACTCTTTGCTGAGTTTTTTCAGGGAGAGTGAGCGCTATGACAGTAGGTAGCATTACACGCTATGTTACACCAGTGCTATACCCATATTTATGTGCGTCACTTCTGTACCCATATCCATTTAAAGACGTGTGTCCCTGTGATTCTGTGTGTATATACACAACGGAGAATGCTATTTAGGTCTCTAAATGATTTCTCCCTGCCCTTAATCTGTATTTAATCAGGAAACCATTCTGTAATGAGAAAACTGTTCATTTTAGTCTTTTATGTTTGCGATCCCAAGGTTCCTCCTTAGTGATTACATTTAGTAACTCCCTTTCGCTGTCTGAAAGCACAGGCAGTTTTTCCATAATAAAAACTGGATTAGCATGTATCAGGAAGAGACACCACCAGCTGTCACTTTGAAATCAGACCACTCAGCCCTATTTGAGATGACAATGGATAAACCGATAAGTGACAGGCAGTTTTCCTATATTTATCTAGTAAGTGGTTAATATAGGCTAACACTTTCTGTAATAAAGCTATAAAAAGGGTCAAAGCAGACGAAAGTTCCATTTGAATGTGATAAACATTATTGGCAGAGAAAAATTCACTATAGGGCATTCTATTACTTAATTTATTCAGTTGAGCTGTTATAATCATCATTAATATCTCTACTTCTCTTTCCTTATGCCTTGCTCTCTTCTCGTTTGATAATATTCAGTTATAAGGCATTTGCTATGTAAATTCACAAATACATATGTTTAAAGACAGAATCCAAAATAATTAAAACTTTAAGAAATACCCTCTTCTTAGGACTTCTGCAAAACATGGTATTTCAGAGACTTCCCTGAAACCTAAATTAGTAGAGGAATTTTTAATTCCACAATAGCAAATAATTTGCTTCAGGCAGATCTCAAACATTGCTTAACACTGTTGAACTGTTCCTGACTTCAGAAAAACTAAGATAAAGGACATATGAGCAATGTGGACCAATGAGAGATCTAGGAAGCAGTGCTTATCATAGACAATGGCTACCAGTACCCAGGAAATTAGGGAAAGTGTGATGTTCTGATCATCGCCATTCAGAATAATGTTTTTGGAGATTTAAATAATGACTGTTGCATTTGGGGACTTTTAGTTAAATAATTTTGTTTTCAATTTTTCTTCATTAATTGCTTAAGTTATAAAATAAACATACTCTTTTCAAGTATTGAAAAAATATATATATCAACAAAAAGCTAATAGCGCTCTCCATCACCCTCCCTTCATTTCCACCTTCTCAGCTAATTAATCTGATCAGATCAGTATCTGTTTCTGTATGCCTTTCTCCACATGTTCTCATCCCCACTTCAGAGAGATCAGCACAGAGAGGTCAAGTAACTTGCAAAAGAGAGAGACAAGAGAGCCAAGGTTTCAACAAAAGCAGTCTGCATCCAACACCTAGAGCCAACCGTTACATTAAAAGCCTGCTTCTGTTAGAAATGGTGATTGAATAAATCAATGGCATGAGGTTTAAATGAAAGCTGATTCCCAACTTCTGGGCAAGGGAGTCCTGTCATTAACAGATAAATAATGGTTACAAACTGAAAGAGGAGGTTTGGAGTAGGAGTGAAATAGTAAGTTCATTTTGGTGAATCTAGTTATGTTTTAAGGGACATTTGGGTTCCAGATCTTGCTAAGATTTCCAGTGGCTAATGCCCAGCCAGCCACAAGGGCAAACAAAATGTGTCTGGGCGGATATACAGAATCAGAAGCATCAGCATACAGGTCCTGCTTAGAGCCCTGTGTGAGAAATATCAGATCACTGAGGAAGCCTTGCAAGTTCCAAAGAATAAAACACTAGAAAAAAAAAAAAGAAGAAGACTGAAAAGAAGTACTCAGAAATCTAAGACCATAAGAGGAAAAGGAGTCACAGAAGCCTGGGGAGTCAGGAGTCCCACAAGGAGTAGTCAAAATGTCTATCACTTCAGACAGGCAATTTAAAGGAAACAACGAAGACAACATTTGGTGTATCCACTGGAAAATCATCCTACATTTTTGCAAGAACAAATAGTAAAGAGGAAAGTAAATTAGGATGGTGAAGGTAGAAGACGCTTTCATAAAGCTACTGGACAGAGATTGGTAGCCCAAGGGCATCACGGGGGTCAGTGTAGTTTTGTTTCTGTTGTTTTGAGTCGTTTTGCTTTATTTTAAATAGAGGAGATAATTGTGTATATTTACAAGCTGCAGGAAAAGAGTCAGGGTAGGTAGGGAGAGTAGAGAGAATAAAATCTATCCTGCCCATGATTTTATCCCCCGTATCTTCCATAGTATCTCGTATCAGCAGGGTGCTCCCACACTCTCTGATGCGAATAGTAAACGCACAGTTGTTCTTAGAAGGAGAATTTCACCCTCTAGAATTTTCATTTAATGGAAGTTATATGTTACTCTGAAAATTGAAAAACTATATAATGGCTGAGAATCTGGAAAAGGATTAGAAAGTCTCTAGCCTCTCATGCTCTGCTTTATACCTTCAACATTCACCTCCCTTTTTTGGGAATAGAACTTCTGACTTCTACAATTTCCATCCAGTCCTAAAGGTCCCCTTCGGTGTCTTGGGACACTCCCATGCCATTTGGATGCAGAGACACTGGCCCCACCCCTCAGCCTTTGTTCATTCTGGGTTATAATAGGTTAAAAGACTGAGGTAGTTCAAGAGTCTGTCAGTACACACGTTCCAAAATAGCCCAATTGTCCCCATGCTTCTCCAACCCTAGCCCTTGGCAGACACTGGGCAGAGTTGGTGAGACTGCCATCCACAGGTTTGCCCCCAGCGACATGTGGTTGAATGCTCCCAGAGACTCAATTAACTCCAGAGACTCCTCCCAAATTCTAAGAAGCTAAAATATTTTAATACTCAGGTTCCTTTTTGGTGCCAGAATTTATACTGTGCATGGTGTTCATTGAGGTTGCAGTGTGATACACACACACACACACACACACACACACACAATGTGTATCTGTGTGTATTATAATATCATATATATGATATCAGAAAATACAATTTCCTAAAGTTGCTATCATGCAGAAATGTGAGGATTTCCCAATTGAACACAAAATGGTTGAATTTGTTAATAATGCTGTTATACTCTTCACTTTCACATTTAAAGTTTTAACATTTAAATCTGGAGTGCTGTATTAAAGATTTTTGGACATAAGGTATGTTTAGGAAGGAGGGGATTCAATGAATAGAATCACATAGACAAAAATACTGTGCTTTTTTAGTAAGAAAATAAGTGAAATAGCTATCTGAACTCTCACTTCAGTGCTTATTTTGAATTTATGTTTAATTAAGTAGTCCCTTTGGAGTCTCAGCACTTTCACGTATGAATATCTATTTTAAGAGATCAATGAACAATTTTCCAACACTGTGCTTTGTTATTTTACATTCTCTTCATGTGTATTATTTGGCCAGTTTCTTGTTGGTTACCTTAATGGTTTTTTTCTCTTTTTTAAGATTGTAGATATATTCCCAGTCATTTTTGCCATTATTTATAATACCCAAAAATAACATGAATAAGGGGTTTTTCCTTTGCCATTGTTATGCTCAACTGAGACTAAACTTGAGTTTATAAATGCGGAAAACCTTAAATAGAATAGCTTATCACAGAGGGGTAAAGGTTTTTCTAAAATCTTCTGTGTGTAATTGCTATAGGCATGCACCTGACATGCAGTTTCAGTAACTTGTCTATTTAGATTTGATTTAGAAGTATCATGACTGATATGGATAATATCCCACATGTCTGTCTCAAAACACTGATGTATGTAAGTCAAGTTCGAAATAATTATTTTTATCTTTCTGTTGCCAAGTAACATAAAATCATTCTTAAAATTATCAGAGACCTAAAAAACTGTCTTTTTGATTGCCCATTAGCCATTCACTTCTATTCTTTGTGGGGAAAAAAAAAATCTCGTTTTGTTTGGTTATGGGGCAATCACATGCTTTAGAGGAGGCTGGGCATTTCACCAGACCCATGGATAAGTCTTGATAAGTGAGAGTCAATCATGGTAAATCTGGTCTCCATGACCATGGTTGTTCAAGAATGGGTTTGTAATGGAATTCTGATGGCTGAGCCTTAGGGGAAGAGAATATTAGTTAAATCTCTTAAAAAGAGGCATTGGAAGACACTTTTTCTCATCCAGGCTTTGAATTATGTGTGTTTGTGGGTGAGAATATTATGCTTGGAGCTTTCACAGCCATTTCATGACTATGATAACATAAATCTGAGGTCAAATGGAAACATAATGAGGACAGCAGAGCTAAGCTATGAAAAATATCCAGATCCTTGGTCATATAACCTAGTACTGAATTAACCAATCTTGAAATCTCCCTACCTCCTTATTTCTTGTTCAGTAAAAAACGAGTTTAGCAAGGTCATAAGATACAAACAAGGCCAATACAAAAAGTTAACAGTATTTCTATATATTAGTAACACACAATTGGATTTTTAAAATGTCATTAGATAAAATATTTAGGGGGGCGCCTGGGTAGCGCAGTCGTTAAGCGTCTGCCTTCGGCTCAGGGCGTGATCCTGGCGTTTCGGGATCAAGTCCCACATCGGGCTCCTCCGCTGGGAGCCTGCTTCTTCCTCTCCCACTCCCCTGCTGTGTTCCCTCTCTCGCTGGCTGTCTCTCTGTCACATAAATAAATAAAATCTTTAAAAAAATATTTAGGGATAAATTTAATTAGATATGTATAATACTTATGTACTGAAAACTACAAAATTTTGCTGAAAGAAGACCTAAGCAAACTGATTTATAGATTTTAATGCAATCTCAATCAAAATGCAAGCAGGGCTTTGGTAGAAATTACAAGATATTTCTAAAATTTATGTGAAATGAAAAGATTTAAAGTAACTAAAATAATTTTGAAAAAGGACAAAGTTGAAGGACATACTCTATCCTATATCAAGACCTACAATTAAGCTACAGTAAGCAATGTGGCATTGGCAAAAGAACAGACATTTAAGTTAATAGAATCAAATAGATGAAAAATAGAATTATACATGTACGGTAAACCTATTTTGACAGCTGTGCCAAGATAACTCAAGGGACAGAAGTAATCTTCTAAAAAATAGTTCTGGAATGGGTGGATATTTATATACTAAATGCGTAAAACTTTACCCTTCCACACACCATTTACAAAAATTAACCTGAAATGGATCACAGATCTAAAAGTAAAAACAAAACCTGTAAAGCGAACAGAGGAAACAGAGGAGAAAATCTTCATAACCTTAGGACAGCTAAGGTTTCTTAGATATTATTCCAAAAGCTGAATTCATACAAGAAGAAAGCTGATACTTGATCCAAAGTTAAAAAAATAAATAAATAAACTTATTCTCTTAAAAAAAAAAGAAAAAGAAAAGAAAACTTCAATCCAGACTATGTGAAGCCCTCTTAAAACTCAGTATTAGGAAGGCAAATAATCTCCTTTGTAAAATGAACAAAAAGTCAAAAATGAGCAAAAGATTTAAATAGATACTATCCCAATGAACTGCAAATAAGCACATAAAAGTCAACACATTTATTAGAAAAGCATAAATTAAATTCAGAATGAGGTATTCCTATATACCCATCTGAACAGCTAACATTGAAGACACTGACCATACCAAGTGTTGTTGGGAATGTAGAACAACTGGAACTCTAATACATTGTGGGAATGCAAAATGGTAGGAGCCATTTTAGGAACAAACTTGTCAATTTCTTATAAAGTTAAATACACTTTTACTGTATGACCCCGTCATCCCACTCCTAGATATTTCCCCCAAAGTAATGAAAATATATGTTCCCACAAAGGCAGGAACTCAAATATTCATAAAGGCTTTATTAATAATTGACAAAAACTCAAGTGTTTCTCAATTGGTGAATAATTTGTCCAATATCCATATAATAGAATACAAGTCAACAATGAAAAGGAAAAAAAAAACCCTACTGATACACAAAACAATATAGATGAATTTCAAAATATTACGCTAAATGGAAAAAAAGCAGAAAGAAAAGATTTCATATTTTGTGATTTTACCGATACAAAATTTTAAAAAGGCGAAGATAGAAAACAGATCAGTAATTCCCAGAGGTGGGTGGTGGGTTGGCCACGAAGGAGCACAAGGGAGTTTATCAGAGTGAGGGAACTATTTGATATCACTATTGTGGTGTGGTTTATACAAGTATATACATTTCAAAATTCGCTGAATTGCACAATTAAATGTGTGGATTTTATTTTATGTAAATTATGCATCAATAAAGCTGATTTTTAAAAGTATCTGCATTTCGCTTGTTCTGCACCCCTTTTCTGCCTTGGTCACCTCCGACCAGGGTGAAACTATCTAATTTTTGATCCTTTGAAACTCTGACCATTTTGGGCAATGTAAACACTTTGAAAAATGTTCTGAACATTTTTTTTTCACTAATTCTAACTCTGAATAATAATATCTGTTCCGGATATTACATTTCCTTAGGATTAAAGTACTGGATTAAAGCAAGGAGCATTTTGTTTCTTGTTGCCACATATAAGATGCCACTGAAATTCAGGCTAAAGAATTATGAGAGACAATAATATGTGGTCAGTCTCTTTTCTCCTTATGCCCCACGATCATGTAAAGTATAGGGCATAAAATTGAACTAGCACTGGTCCTCGTCCTTGACATCACTCTCAGTCTCTGAATGCATTTGGAAAAGATTACCAGTCATTTTTAAGTCTGTGCTTTCTCTCTGTCTCTGTCTCTCTCTTTCTCTAGCAAACCATACAGTTTTTCATATATAAATTCCATTTTTACTTCTTATAATTAAGAAAGTTTGCAGCATTTAAAAGTGAATTAACTACAATCTTATTCTAAAATTCAAATTAAAATGCTTTTGAAATGTGGATATATTTAGTTAACTCTTTATTGCCACTTTTTTTGGCAGACTATGATGAAAAACAGTATTGGTACGGCATTTATAATGTTGCTACAGCCAAGAAAAGTGAACAATTTTCTGACAAGAACGCCATCCTTATGCCTCAACAAAAGAGACTTAAATAAATCTCGGTTCTTAATCTGAAATCTGAGATGATTAAGCCAAGAAAAATCACATTTGGCATTTTAACACTTTCTAGTTTTACTTCTTTTCCCACTTCCATTGTGTATTTCGGCCGTTTTTAATGAAATTTTATTTTTATGCATATTTAAAATTACTATTCTCGTGGGAAGATAAGTGTTCAGTAGCAACAAACAGGTTCGAGAGACACAAAGGTAAATTTGATTCTCTTCCAACTCTAGGTACTAATTTCAACAATTCCTTATTTTATTATTTAGTTTTCTTGAATATAAAAGGATAAAAGTAGCTGTTCAGCTAATATTCACATGGAAAGGATGACAGATCTTTTAAACATGATAATCACAGATTATCCAAAAATTATCTATATTTGTACACATAAAAGAAAATTCTGGAAGTTTTTATCTATGTTCTGAGCCTATTTTCTTAGACATATTTTTGTAATAGACCAATCTATGTTACCTATTTTTATAGAAAAAGACAAACCTCTCTCTTCTCATTGCTGGACATCTTTTATTTGTTCATATGAATGTTCTTTTTGGAAACTCTACAAGTATTTCCAAACTATTTTCGTTCATTTCTTTAACTTAAAAGTCATCATACGTGAACTTCAGGAAGACGATAAATCAGTGAGAATCCAAATATTGAGAATCACTGTATCTTCTCAGATGCATATAATTCTGGTCGTAACTTCTAATATGCCTTGAAATCAAACAAAATGTCAAGAAACAAAATTTAGGAGACTATTAGTAGTTTTATTTTTTTTTTGAAATCTAGCAATTTTAGGCCTTTTTTTTTTTCCTGTGCTCATGAAAAAAGAAATTCCATATTTTCTGGAACTGTGTGAAGATCATTTAGTAATAAGCTGCAAACACTTTTAGCTGGTGGAAAAGCTGGTCTCACAGTGCAAACAATACTTCTTGGTTTGAGAAGAGGGGGAGCTAAAGGCCAAAGGGTAAATTCCACTTGTAGCTTGCTGCATATTTTTGTGGGCAGAATCAATGCCAGAATGGTCAGCAGCCTTTCCACCACCAGACTAGCTTGTTGCTAATGGGATCAGCTTCCCTTAGATATGATAGAAAAGTCATTTTGAAAAGCTAAATGTATTGATAAGTCGTGAAAAATTTACTAGGTCTTATTTTTGTTAGATTTATGATTTCTGCATTTGCTTCATGAAAATCCGCTTTGTGAGGTTTGGTCTTTGTTTTCTTCAGAGTGTAGGAAGAGAAGGAGGATGTGAGGAAGAAAAAGCCTGTGAAAGAGTTTGTTTATAACATTTGTTCTTATTGTTTAGAAGAATTTTTAAGCCATTATGGAAAAGGCCAAAAATAAGAAGAAGGAGTAATTATGAAGACAATATTTTTAAGATTCCTTTTGAGAATAGGAGTAAAGAAAAAATTAAGCCAGTTATAAAGAATGTCTCCCCAAATCCAGGTTTCCTGTCTAATTAGATTCTGGCAGAAGTTACATTCTAAAGCATTCTTCAAAACATTTGGGAATTTTTAAAAATCTCTCTACAGGGGGCTGTATTGGCAAGCACAGGCCCAACAGTGAAGAAAATGAAGGAATCAATAAGACGTCCCGAGTCAAAGGAGGAACACTTTTGTACTACACCTCCCTAGGGACGTGTCTTTTACATATTAACTTGAAGAAATAAAAATTCAAGAGCAAGAGAAGACTACCAAATGTGGTGAAATATACATTGTTTCAATTCAAAGCAATTCTTATTATGTTCAATAGGTATTGATAGTATTTACCTGTGGAGGTAAAATATTGGGGGCAGAGTTTAAACACAAGCCTCTACGGTCAAAGTGTGAAATTCAAAGGACATTGAGTGGGGATTATGTACATTCTTTTTTTTTTTTTTTCCCCTGCCTGGTTCAGACTAATAAATGTGTCAAATAAAAATAAGGTTTAAAAAAAATTAGTCAGGGAAGATCAGTTTCTGATCCACACATCAAGAACTTGGAAGTTGCCGCTCCATCCTAACCAGGAAAAAGCTAAACAGACTGAAAAATCAATAAGTCTTCTTGGATCTAAAAAAGACAAAAGAACACAGGGCAAACTGTTGCCCCCAAGGAAGGAGAGACAGACGGGTGAAGACAGGGACTCTCCGCGAACCGTGGATGGAAACAGTGCCAGCTAGGAAAACAGGAATTGCGATTAATGAATGGCTGGAGGCTCAATATGGATAAGTAAGAGAATTAAAAACTCTGGTAGGGATCCAGTCATAGGGAAGATCCCACAGTACTGTGAGATTTACCTCCAGAAGTTTGACTAGGCTCGCGCAGTAAAATCAAAGAAAAATATCAAAGAAAAAATATCTTGCATCAGAGAGAAAGAAAAGGAATCATTTTGAAACACACCAGGCTGCTCTGTTCTCCTTAATAAGACCTGCCCATAGAGGAAACTAGTTAACTGAAACCTAACCCACTGGCATATTATCAAAGCCTAACTAACCTAAGAAAGAGAAATACCCAATTCCAGCCCACTCTACCTATTTTGTCCTGCCTAAGGAAGAAGAAAAAAAATGAGAAGCACTTGTGTAGTTTATAATCCGGAACCACAGACTGACTAAAAGACTGAGCCCTATCATTGGAATATAGAACACTTCTCCTCCCCTCTACAAAAATCCTACAGCTCATATGATACTTAATGGTGATAAACTCAAAGCTTTCCCAGTAAAATCAAGGTAAAAGGCAAGGATATCCCCTCTTACATGATGCTAGACATTCTGTATAATGCAATAAGACAAGAAGAGGAAATAAAAGGCATACAGATTGAAGGAAAAAATAAAACCATCTTAGCTCACAAATGACACGATTGTCTATATAAAAAATTTGAAAGAATTGACAAAAACACTCCTAGAACTAATAAGTGATTATAGCGAGCTTACAGAATACAAGATTAGTACACAAAAGTAAAAAATTAGTACAAGCTCTATATGAAGAAAACTATAAAACTCTGATAAAAGAACTCAAGAACCAAATAAATGGGGTTTCTATGTTCATGGATAGAAAGACAATATTGTCAAGGTGTCAGGGCTTCCTGACTTGATCTATAGATCCAATGCAATCCCAACTAAAATACCAGCAAGTTATTTTGTGGATATTGACAAAGTCATTCTAAAGTTTATATGGAGAAGCAAAAAACCCAGGATCATGAACACAATATTGAAGAAGAAAAACCTGGAAGGCTGACATTATCCATCATCAAGATTTACTATAAAGTTACAGTAACCAAGATGGTGTGGTACTGACTAAATAATAGACTAAAAGATCAACAGAACAGAAGAAAGAGCTCAGACATGGATGCACACAAATATAATCAACTGATCTATGACAAACGAACAAAGGCAATACAATGGAGCAAAGATAGTCTTTTCAACAAGTGATGCTGGAACCACTGGCCATCCACATGCAAAAAAAAAAAAAAAAAAGACACAGACCTATACCCTTCACAAAAAGTAATTCAAAATGGATCACAGACCTCAATGTAAAACACATAACTATAAAACTCTTAGAAGATAACATAGGAGAAAACCTATGACCTTGGGTATGTCAGTGACTTCTTAGATACAAGACCAAAGGCATAATCTATGAAATAAATAATTGATAAACTGGACTTCATTAAGATTAGAAACTCATGCTCTGTGAAACAGAATGTCAAGAAAATGGGAAGACAAGTCACAGACTGGGAGATAATATTTGTAGAAGACATACCTGATAAATGATTATTATCAAAATATATGAGGACTTCTTAACACTCAACAATAAGAGACAACTTCATTTTAAAAATGGAATGAAGATCTGAACAGATAATTCACCAAAGAAGTTATACAAATCATAAATAAGCATACGAAAAGATGCCCTCCATCATAAGTTATTTAGGAACTGCAAATTATAACAACAATAAGATACCACTAAACACCTATTAGAATGGCTAATATGCAGAACACTGAAACCAAACGCTGGCAAGAATATGGAGCAATAGAAACTTGCATTTATTGCTGGTGGGAATGCAAAATGGCACTGCCACTTTAGAAGACAATTTGGTAGTTAGTGGTTTCTTACAAAACTAAACACAATTTTACTATATGATCCAGCAGTCATACTCCTTCCAACTCCTTTCAACTTCAAAAGAGTTGAAAGCTTACACTGATGAAAAAGCAGGCACACAAATATGTAAAGCAACTTCATTCATAACTGCAAATAATTGGAAGCAACCAAATGTCCTTTAGTAGGTGAATGTGTCAATAAACTGTGGCACTTCGGACAATGATGTATTATTTAGCACTAAAAGAAAATGAGCTGCCAAGCCCAGGAAAGACATGGAAAACCTTAAATGCATATTATTAAGTGAAAGAAATCAATCTGAAAAGGGTATACACTGTATGATTTCAAGTATACGACATTCTGGTAAAGGCAAAACTATGGAAACAGTAAAATAATTAGAAGTTTCTAGGAGTTCAGGGAAGGAGGGTGAAGGGAAAGATGAATAGGTGGAGTATAGAGCATTTTTAGGGCAGTAAAAGTACTCGGATACCATAATTATGGATACATGCCGTTATATATTCAACCAGACCCATAAAATGTACAACACCCAGAGTGGACCTTAATGAAAACTATGGGCTGAGGGAGATGGTGATATTATGATGTGTCAACGCAGGGTCATCAATTGTAATAATTTAACGCCTCTGGTGGGGCATATTGTTAATGGGGGAGACTATGACTATCTGGGGAAAGGAGGTATATGGGAAACCATGTATGTGCCCCCAAGTTTTGCTATGAACCTTAAACTGTTCTTAAAAAAATAAATTTTCAATTAAAAAAATAAAATGCAAAAAAAAATTTAGTCAATAGTTTATTACTTTGCCAATATGTACCTTCAAAAATATTCCTTTAAGTATGACTTGGAAGTCATTAGTTATCATAAAAATTGTTGAGGACTTCTAGTGGAAAGGTTTATGTGTAAGGATATTTGAGTTAAGTGCCATCCATTTTATTCTGTGTGGGCTCATGGACAAACCACTTTGCAACTCTGGGATTTAGCTTTCACATCAGTAAAATGAGGACTTCCGGATTTACAAGGTATGCTCAAACTCTATGAACAGCCCTGTTATTGTCCCATAGATGGCGTTAGGCACCAGCTGTATGCCTTCCCTAACCTTCTGACCTATTCTGCATCAACTCTTTCTGTTCCATTCAACCACAGTTCATCTGACGAGTTCATTCCACATGAAGGGTTAAAGAACAGTGATGGATTTTTACTTCATTTCATCTTTCAGATATCCTTAAAAAAACAGAAGTCTTAAACCAAAATAATTATCAAATATATTGAGAAATTTTGGGCAACATAGTTGGTCCAGGGGGAAAGTAATGTTTTGCAATTCATACTTTTGTTTCTTAAATCTGTCTCCCCACCCAAGTTTCTGTATCTTGTATGATAAAGTTTTAGTTAGCTTGCTCTGTCATAATAAAATATCACAGACTACATGGCTTAAATAACAGAAATTTATTTTTTAATAGTTCTGGAAGCTAGAGGTCCAAGATCAAGATTCTGGACTATCTGATTTCTGGTGAGAAATTTCTTACTGGTTTGCAGATGGCCACCTTCTCACTGTGTCCTCACATGACAGACAGAAAAGGAGAGAGGGGGCATTTTTTTTTTCTCTTATGTCTCTTCTTATTGGACCAAGGACCCACCTTTTTAACCTCATTTAACCTTACTACCTCCACAAGACCCTATCTTCAAATATAGTCATACTGGGGGTTGGGGTTTCAACATATGAATGTTGGGGGAGACACAAACATTCAGTCTGTGACACTTAATATTAACATCTCTCCTGGCAACCAGGTTGGAAAGAGATTCTTCTCTCACTTTGTTGGTAATTAAGTTAGATTGAATTCTTCTTCTAGATGTGTTTTAATTCTGCTGCTTCTTCCCTCCTAAACATTTCTCATTCTTGTTGCATTTTTCCATACAGATACAGTGAGTAATTAAGGTCAAGGAGATGAGACAGAACAAGCAAAGAAGACAGATAAGGCGTGGTCTCAGAAAGAAGAGGAAATCACACAAGTGATTATATAGTGAAGTCCAAAAAAAACAGAAGTGTTTCAAGGGGAGGAGAGGGATCAAAAGTGTGCATAGACTGCTCTTGAGCCCAAGAACATGCTGTGTGACCTACATCCCCAGAGGCAACATTCACATAATACTTGATGTCTTGGTGTCCCCCGCACAGACATTACTAGCTGCTGGCATTTTACTGGGTGCTATTACAATGAGGGCTGGGAATTGACAATTGGATTTGGCAATAGGGAAGTCACTGGCGACCCTGATAAGCACAGCTTCCCTGTAGTTGGGGATAAAATCTTGATTGAAGCATGTTTAAGAGAAGACGAGAGATGATAGATTAGAGAAAGTAAGTACAAGGAATTTCAGTATAAATGAGAACAAAAATTAGATGCTATTGGAAGGGGAATGAAGCCAAGGGAATTATTTTTTTAGGACATAGAATTGGTTTTGTTTTTCCTTGCTGTGTTCTCTATTGATTTGAATTTTCTGAAAGAAGGGGTAAAATTGATCATGTGGTAGAAAAAGAGAGGGTGGAGAATTGCAGAAGTGTCCTTGAGTAGGAAAGAGGAAAATGATCTAACACACAATTGAAAGGTATAGCTTTGGCTAGGAGCGTGGACACTTAATCTCCAATAGCAGAAGAACAGCTAACGTATATGGTTTGATGCCGTCCTAAAATCTTGAGAATATTCTCTTCCGATTGCTTCATCCCCTCCCTCCCAAAAAGTGAGGATTTCCACAGCAGAAGGTGAGAGTTAGGAGGAGACCTGGGAGATCTGGGGTGAGTAGAGAAGTGGTAAAACTCATCTAGAAGGGTAGGAGAGTGAATAGATTACAGAAGTGTAGGATCCTTGGACAGCTCTAGAGTTCCACTGGAATTGAAGGGTCATAAAATTACAATGAAAATAGTGTGATGATATGACCCGGATGAGATTCTTAACTTGAAATCCATCTCCAAGGACCCTGTAACTAGAAAACACTTAAATATAATTGGTTTTCTTTGTACTCCTATGTGTTATGATCATATGTATTTGTGTGTGAGATTGGATGCATTTTTTTTTTTTCCTGAGAGAAGGTACGAAGAATTCATCAGACTGACAAAGCAGCACATGCCACAAAATAAGGTAAGAATCTCTGTACTCTAGGGACTAGTCATAAAAGTAAAAGGAAGCTGGGTCAGTTGGAAGACAAGAACATTAAGGAAGACTCTTGCTTGACCTTTGCTGATAGAGGCATAACATTCTGCAGAGAGGCGGTCTTACTCTGTGCGAAGATCAATTGAAATTTGTTGAATAAAAGAATATACCCAGCCTAAAATCTGGGCCACCCATTTTCAAAGATAAGATCCTTAAATGCTTTTCAATTTCTTCTATAAATACTAGTTTATGCAGATTTTTGAAAAATCTTTTTTGAGGCAGTTTTTAAAATTTTATTCTACCGATCCATTCATATTTTATACCATCTATTTTCTTCAGATTATAAACTATATTGGGTGGGGGATGGGCTAAATAGGTGATGGGTATCAAGGAGGGCACTTGTGATGAGCACTGGTTGTTATGTATAAGTGATGAATCACTAAATAAATTCTACTCCTGAAACCAATATTACCCTATATGTTAACTAACTAGAATTTAAATAAAAACTTGAAACAAAAAATAATTTTGAAAAATACATTGCTGTAAAGTTGGGTATCATATTCTCATAAAAAATTTAAAGTCTGGCCCATATCTGTAATTTTACCTTTTTTATTCCGAATGCTTACTTTCGCACATTCTTTTCTACTTCATCAGGCTTCCGGTCTATGGATTGAATTGCTTTAGTTGTCTTTTTACAATTGGATGATGCAGTTTAATTGATTTGTCCTCTTACCAGACCTGGGTTAGAACCGAAGCCAACTTCCTCAATTTGATATCTAGGTAACCTCAGGCAACTCACCTAAGCTCCTAGTGCTTCAACTTCTTATTTATAAAATAGTAATAAGTGCCTACCTCAAAGAGATGCTTTGAAATCTCAAATTTATTCGTAAATGGCTTACAAGTGTGGCTGGCATGTAGTAAGCCCTCAAACAAATATTATGTTTCTGATCATTACTTTCTCTTTTTTCTAATACAGAACACATTAAATATTTTCCACTTTTCTTGTTTTGTAATAAATTATTTATGGTGATATGTTGTATTTTCTGAGTTTTGCTTTGGCTTTAACTGACAAGCATTGATACGCGCAAGTACTCTTTTTGTCATTCATTTCAAAATTGTTTGCCATCTCAGTTGTGTTTTCATCTTCATATGTAAGAGTTATGTAGCATGTTGTTTTAATATGTTCCATTAGATAAGTTATTGGGGTTATGTGGCAATTTTTTGTGACTTATTTCTAAATTTGCCATCATCTAGTGATCAAATATACAGCTTGCCTTATTTTTGTGTATTAGAATTTTTTAAAGATCTTGTAAATTGCCCATGGTTTTTATTCAACAATCTTTGTAAATGGTTCTTTGAAATTTGAATGTAATATATCTTATCTGTTTATTTGGTGCAGGTAGATAGATAGCTAGAGCGATAGAAAACAATATTATTTAAATCCACTGCATTGTCATTTACTTTAATTGTTGACTCATTTTGTCTGTTTCTGAGAAAGACAGAAATAATTCACTGCTCGTAGGTTGTCTATGTCTTCTTTTTTAACAGCCTGTCTCGCTTTGTATTTTGAAGCTGTTATATTATTAGGTGAATAAAGGCATGTAACTGCACATATTCTTGGTAGAGGAGGCTTCTTTTTCATCTGTAACATGCCCCTGTCTCATTTAATGCTTTTTGGTTGGACTTTGTTGCCAGAAATTATATAGTGTAAGGAATGGCTTATAAATATTTTTAATTCTTTTATTTTCATTTTTCTGTGTAATTTTGTTTTATGTGGGATTCTTCTGGGATCGATCATAATTTTTTAAGAGAAATCAAAAGTCTCTATGTTTAAAGTGTTGCTTAACCCATTAATATTTGTCGTGATTTACTGGTCTGTCTGGGATTATTCGTGCTATATATTTTTAGGTGTTTTACTTAGCCTGCTTTCTTATTCTTGTATTTCCTTGCCATTCCTGCCATGGGTTGGATTGTTCAAGCTTTTTTCTCCATTTTTCTTTTATTTATCTAGGGTTTTGGAAGTTATATATCCATTTCTATTCTCCTGTTAAATTTTTAAACAGTGTATTTAAACTTTAAAAAATGATTTCCAAGAGTTAATCCATATCATATTGTTCTCTTCAATGAGACAAATATAAATAAATAAATAATCGTGCTTTTACATATTCCCTCTCCCCAGCTCTTATATGTTTGGACTCACAAGGATAAGATTTTTTTCTTTTTTAATTTCAGACCCCTTTCTTTTGACTTTTGTCATCTTTGAACTTTTACTTGGATAGAACATTTAGTATTTGTACTTCAATTCTTTGAGAGATAGAATTTATCATCAAATATGGGCCTACTCCATACTGTCAGCATTTTATTATCATAACAGAAAATAAAGCTATAGAAATACTTAATGTGCATTTGTTACAGAAATATTCACATAGATTAATGGAGGAGAATAGAGAGTTCAGAAAAAGATTAATGCCTCTGTGAACATTTAAGAATTTTGATAATTTAGGGACAATGAATTATTTCATAAATGACCACATAAGTAGCTACCTATTTGGAAAACATAAAGTTAAATCACATATGTGCATACAACATACCCAAAGTGTATTTCAGATACATAGAAAGACAAATGTGACACACGTGAAAAATTTTTGAATGTGACACACGTGAAAAAATATTGAAAATATTTTAATGGTCTCAAAATGGAAAAGGTTTTCCTAATCAATTACAAACTCCCAAATCCATGAAGGAAATATTTAACATAGATGACCAATTTGTATATTTTTGTTTTTTAAAAGATCTTATTGCCGGGGCACCTGGATGGCGCAGTCAGTTAAGCATCTGCCTTCAGCTCAGGTCATGATCCCAGGATTCTCGGATGGAGCCCCTCATCAGGCTCCTTGTTTGGTGGGGAGTCTGCTTCTCCCTCTCCCTCTGCCTGCAGTTCCTCCTGCTTGTGCTATCTCTCTCTTTGTCTGTCAAATAAATAAATAAAATCTTTATAAAAAAATAAAATAAAAGATCTTATTGCCAAAGATAAAAAACAAGGCACGAACTAGAAAAAAAATATTTCAACATATACCAGAGTAAAAACGTTTATAGTTATAACAAAAATAAAAAAATAAATAAAAACAATGCAATGGAAAAAATGAGAAAACAATAAGAAAAAGCAACTCAGGGAAGAAATATACAATAACTACATGGAAATAGTTCAACCTCACTAAGAATCAGGCTAAGACAACTTAAAAATAAGATTTTATGTTTCATCAGAAAAATGATAAAGAAGTTTTAAAATATATTAATATCCAGTTTTGGTACAGATGAGAAAAATGTACAAGTTCCCAAATCTTTAGTAAGGCTTTGCAGGGGAGAATTTAAAAATTTTTTCCACTTCTAGGACTATTCTATTTTAGAGAAATGCAAACATGTACAAGTAAAGAAAACTATGTAATGATGTTTATGATAGTATTGATTGCTTATTTTAAAAAAATTGTTAAGGCACCTCAGTGTCCTTCACTAATGGATGATGAAAAAAATTATGATTCATTCATACAACACAATACCTGAAAGCTATTTTTAAAATATAAGTTAGAACTAAATACACTAATATGTAAATATTTTAAAGCATATTAATAACATAAGGCAATTTGCATATATTTACAAATATGTACATACTGCATAGATGTGTTGTACATTGTATATTTCTATTCATTTGGCATGGAAGAAAGTACACAAGAGAATGAGAGAGAGGCAGAGAGAGGAGAAGGAGAAAAAAGGAATCAAAGAAGGTAGAAAGGGAGGGAGGGAAGAGAAGGAGAAAATGCATTTATGTAGGAAATATTAATTGAGCATATATTATATGCCACTCTTTGTTCCATTATAAAGACAGACAGGGCTCTTACTCTCAAGGAGCTCTTTTTCCAGAAGCTGACAAAGAAATGGAAACAAGTGCATGAACGAAAAATAACTTTGCAAGGAAGTTATTCAAATAGTAATTATTCACACATTAAGAAGTGCTGTAAAGGGGCACCTGCGTGGCTCAGTCGGTTAAGCCTCTGGCTCTTGATTTGGGCTCAGGTCATGATCTCAGGGTTATGAGATGGAGCCCCACATCAGTCTCCACACTCCATGCAGAATCTGCTTAAGATTCTCTCTCCCTCTCCCTCTCCCTCTCCCTCTGTTCCTTCCCCCCCACCACTCACAAGCGCTTTCTCACACACACAAAAAAGTATTATAAAGACAGAGAAAAGATAGAGACAAATACCATATGATCTGCCTCATATGTGGAATTTAAGAAATAAAACAAATGAACAAATAAAGAAGAAAAGAGACAAACACACAAACAGACTCTTAAATACAGAGAACTGGTAGTTTCTGGGCAGGCCGTGACATAGAAAAAGGGGGTTAAGAGCCCACTTTTCCTGATGAGCACTGAGTAATGCATAGAATTGTTGAATCACTATGTTGTACACCTGATATGACACTGTATGTTAACTATACATGAATAAAAAATATTTTTTAAAAAAGTGTTGTAAAGAAAATAATACAGAGAATACCGTAGAGAATGAAAGAGAAGCCATGCCAAGTAACAGATTTGGTGGGCAGTGATGGTCACAGGGAAGAAGGCCCATTTGAGTGAAAACCTGAAGGAGGAGAAGAAGCAAATCAGAGAAGGGAAATGGGAATTTCAAGCCCAGAGAATGCAAAGGTCCTAGCTGAAATGAGTTTAGAATGCCAAATTAAGGAAGACAAGTACTTCGACTGGCCTGCCATCAGCACATACAGACAAGTGAGACCTGACACAGGGGAGGTAGACAGGGGCCAGACCGCATGGGGCCCATGGGCCACAGCGAGGAGTTCAGGATGCTGTTTTTAAAAAGATGGACATCAAGCATAGCAGATAAAATTAAGAAAAGTTTGCAAGAAAATTGAATGTTTTGGTTTTTTGAACATAAAAGAAATTAATTTCAAATATTCTCCCAAATTTTGATCAGACTCAGTGGAGAAGGTAAAGCAGAAAAGACAGTGATTACACGACAGTTTCCCCTTTCCTTTGTCAGCTAAAGCAGGGTAATATTTGTACACTCTACCCCTAAAATGAAGATTCGGGAAAATTAAATGATATTTTAATGGAGTTTAAAGAAGTGTATAACTGTAAACGTAACTGGATAAAATTCTTGGTATTCTGTGGGTTTCCAGTTTTATTTGGCTCTTGAAAGAGAACTCATCCTAAAGAATAGCATTCTCCTATAGCAGACTGGAATAGAAAGCATATGTTTGCTCATAAAACCTATAGCAGCCCATTAAAGTCATCAGTGTTTCTCTAAAAAGACTGAACAATCATTCACAGCCCACCAAGTTTCTTTCAGGATAAAGAAGTTAAAGAAGTCAAATTGATCTATTCCTAAGACCTTTACCACAACTGTTTTGTTTTGTTTTGTTTTGTTTTTTTCTGAACAAAACAGAAGAAAAAACATTTCTTCACTCCCATTGTCCAGTCTTGGGCAATGCTCAGCCAAAGGCACTTGACAGCTCTGTCTTCTTCCTCACCGTTGACAAATGGTTTGAAGAAGTATTATTGTAATCTGTGAAGTCACTAGACAATGGACAAATAATGCCCTTCTATACAACACTTCTTGAAATTTCTAATCAAAATTTTACATCTGGAGCAGCTTGGGTTTGACAGAGAACCCCACCATGAAATGCCAATGTTTATTCATTCAGCACCCTCCTGCCTTTGAAGAAAGATTCTGGCTTTGTCTTCATGCAGTGAAGAGTGTGCTCTTACATTTTCAGACAGCATTTGACAAAGTTCCACATCAGAGATCAGGTCTTGGTAGAGAGATTGAGGTCTACAAAAGGAGGAAAACAGAATGGACATAAATGTACATAAAATGGATTGAACGCTGGCTAAAGGGCAGACGAGGGTATAGTCACAAATAAGAACTTTTCATGGTGGCAAAAGGTAACTGGAGAGAGATTATTGTATCAGTATGACTTATTTATTAACCATTAAGGTGATTTTGGCAATCAAACTGAAAGGAAAATACCTGGTTCCCTCAACATCACTATATTGGAAAAACGGAGAATAATATTGAAATTCTATTTCTTGGAGGAGAAAACAACACTGAATTGTGTTATATAATATTTATTTTATAAACAGATACAAATTAATACGGCTTCAGCTGCAATATTAATCCACGTCTTTTGTGTATTCTACCTCCTCATGTTATAAAGATGGGCGAGTTAGGCAAACTGAAAGAGAAGGAAAAGTAGAAATTCAAGAGTCCACAAAATAGAAATGGAAAGAAGGATCTTTCTTCAAGACAACCAGGAATTTATGGACTCAGCACTGAGCTATCATTGCTTGTGGGCCCTTTCCCCTCTGACACATCATCCACAATTTGATTGTCAGATAAAATACAAGACTCTCTGTTAAATTTGAGTTTCAGATAAACCAATAATAAATAGTATCGGTATGGCCCATGCAATACATAAGGCATATAGGTATACTAAAATTTACTTATTGTTTATCTGGAATTCAACCTTAATGGGTATCCTGCTTTGTTTTATTCTTGTTGTTGTCTAAATCTTACCACCCCAGCCCTGCAACAAACTGCCAACCAACAGTACTAGGCTTTTTGTAAGCCCTCCGAGGGAAGAATGGGACACTTGGACACACTGTTTGGAAAGAAAGTCTGTTCGGTCTGTGGTGATAGCGGAATCAAACAGAAACAATTATCATTATTAAAGGAGATTTTTGTGTGAATGTCCTTTGAGTTGTATCTTCTTTAAAGAATTGTACCTCCCACTTTACTTTTCCTGCCCTCTGCCTTATGAATAACATAATTTATATGAAGTAATATTTTGCCACTGCTAGCACTAATACTCTTTTGTTTTGAGGGAATTTTTGTGTTTCGCCTTCTTCTAATAGGAAAAAAAAATTATTTTAGATTACCTTAACATATCAAGGCAATTTTAGTCAACCTGAACCTAAATCAAGTTCCTCAAAGCTTCTATCAATGCAAAGTAATAATACTATTTTTTACAAAGCCACATGATATTGTCAGGAGAGACATGAAAGTTAGCTTCCATCTCTCCCACTAGGTAGCATTGTATCTTTAGATAAGTGTGTGACTTGTTTTGGCCTCAGATTACTCACATATGAGAAAAACAAAGTTGAAATAAATAATTAGCTTATACTAAAAGTGTTTTTTTTTAAGTCTTAAGACTTCAAAATTTAAAAAAATGATAAATAAAATACATTTGACCCTTGAGCAACGTGGGGGTTGGGGCAGTGACCCCTCCCTGTAGTCAAAAACCTACATATAGCTTTGTACCCTGAAACTTTGTACCCTGACTCCCCTGAAAACTTAACTACTAAATAGATTCCTGTTGACCAAAAACCAAAAGATACCATAAAAATTTGAATAACACATATTTTGTATGTTATATGTTCTATATACTGTATTCTTACCATAAAGTAATCTAGAGAAAAATGTTATCAAGAAAAACCTAAGGAAAAGTATACATTTATAGTATGGTATGGTATTCATCAAAATAAATCCATGTATAGATGGGCCGTGCAGTTCACACCTGCACTGTTTAAGGGTAAACTAT
The DNA here is from genome assembly GCF_017311325.1 of Ursus maritimus. Taxonomy (NCBI): domain Eukaryota; kingdom Metazoa; phylum Chordata; class Mammalia; order Carnivora; family Ursidae; genus Ursus; species Ursus maritimus. Next base: position 72,604,965 of record NW_024423343.1, on the reverse strand, counting down.
ACTTACACTGTAGGTTGAAACTTTTAAAAATGTAGTTCCTCCATTACATTGGACCCTCCATACTTTCATTTACAGTTACAAGGCCTATGCAACTTGAACTATCTGGCATAGTCCAACTTCAAAATTCAGTTCCAGGGCTTGCATTTCCAACAATACAACTAACTGGCTACTATGAAAACTCCCCTTCTATGAAAATCTTATTAAATGTATAAAATATGACATAAAGCCTTTTATGTTCATAACTGAGCTCACAAGACAGTAAGAGTTATCTTTAGGGGTAGAATTTCAGGAAAACTGAAAATAAATATGACATAAAGCCTTTTATGTTCATAACTGAGCTCACAAGACAGTAAGAGTTATCTCTAGGGGTAGAATTTGAGGAAAACTGAAAATAAGATATGTAAGTGAACTCAAGGACGTAGCTATCCTGGTTGTGAGTACGGATAGAGAGGCGATCTGTGATTATTGCTCAACTTGGTAACCAAGGATTGGGATTCAATACACATTAAGAGACAAGATATAAAAGCCTGGATCTATGTGAGCTGAAAAGTTGGAATTGAGATACCTATAGAAAGCCAAGATCTTCAAAAGGATATATCCTCAATGAAAGTGTAGGCTTTAAAATAAGTACTTCCTGGCAGAGAGAGATGAAAGGGAAATTTATCTATTATGACCATGACACTTGGTACAAAATGAATTCTCCCTTAAGAATTATATATGCACACACACACACACATATATATACACATACATACACTATACACATACACACACACATACACACACACACATATATACACAGTGTGTGTGTGTGTGTGTATGTGTGTGTGTGTGTGTGTGTGTGTGTATTCCCCCAGAAAGCAAAATTAGAATTTAATCAAGGAACTTTCCACACCCTCAACGAGGGGCTTTCATAATGACTGTCAGAGGGATTTTATAATTGCTATGAGCCAGCAACTACTGCGTCCCTTGTTTTTCTCCTTTCCAAATGAGAGCAATTAACTATGGTTATTTTACTTCTGCTCTACAGTTGTATATTGGTTTGATAGGGGAGCGAGAGGGTAGAAAATTAGTCTTTTTAGTTCATAAGCCATTGGACCATGGACAATGCCATCCAGGCTTGATGAAAAGAACTACCCATTACCCCAAGAACCCAGCTGGATTTAGGATTGTGTCTCTTGGGGAGGGAGCATGTGATCTATGTTTAAAAGGAAGAGTTTGATGGATATCATAAAAAAGTAAACTGTGGCAGGAGTAACCTACACGTCCACCAAATAATTAGCTTCTTTTTCCTGGTCACACTTCAATGTCATCTCCTAGTCCACTAGTATTATCACACTTTGGCCAATGGAATCTGATAGAAATACATGTGCATCTCCAGCATCTAATACCAAGCCTTTAAGATAGTGGGTGCTCAATAAAAAAGAATGAACACCTTCTTTTACTCTCTCACATTTATTTTTGATTCAGTTATTCAACACATACTGACTGAATGGTCTCAGCCTTTGGCCTCCTGGGACTCTCTCACTTAGGGTTTGACCTAAGACTTCTCTCTTCAATAATATCTTCTGAGCCACAGTATTTCACACACTCTCCTTACTATCAGAATTTTACTTCTCTTTTCCATGTGTCTTCCAGATTTTCTGAAGTGACATCAACTAAACTGTTAAACCATCATGAGGGAATTCTCAGTAGTTTCTTTTTGGTTGTAATGGCCTAACCTAAGAGACACAAGTTAGAGGAGATCACTCATGTTCTAAGTTAGGTTAGTGGGGATTTGCCCTTTCTGATATAACTTTCCCATAGGGGTTGCCCTATTGCCAGAAGTTGACAATTAACCATTGAGAAAAAGTTTTATTAAAATAGATCATTGTGCATGTAGTTTCTGGGCATTGTATTGATAGAACATTGATAGCTTGATAAAAGCCCAACTGCAATGGATTGTACGTAAAATGTCTCTTTGGAAAACAAGAGGTAGCATGAATAATTGTTAGGCCACATTTAAAATTTCTGTTATCTGAGATATCTTCAGAATAACAGTACTGTTGAACTTTCCTTTGTGTGATCCAAAATTATCTGTGAGCAATCTAAAAAGAATTCTAAAATGGTAAATATATGCATTCCTTGAAACTAAACAAACACTTTTCAGACATGACCAGTTGCTTAAACACACTATCGATCATTATAATGAAGACCCCAGTTTGTTACTAACACACAAAGCATAATCGCTTGGCTTATGAATTTGGCTGTGACAGAGCCCTTCCCCCTCTTATTTTTTATGGTCTTTGAACATACTTCCCCTACACTTTTATGTATATCGACTAATTAAGAGAATAATATTACATTTGATTTTCCTATTTTTATCGAAAGTGATTATCTCCAACAAATTCTTTAAATTGTTCTGCTTTTGTATCAGTGATTAATGTATTGTGCCTGGTTCTTCTTGCCCGTTAATTGTTTTATACAAGTGGATGCTAATATAAGCAATAAGGTTTTATTAATGTCCCAATCAAATATATTGAAGCATATATGTGTTAAATACACGAGTGCTAAATAGGTGATCTTTCTTAAAAGAACATTAGGTTTTAAACATTGATCCATATTTATTAATTAATGTCTCTTTCAAAGCTTCCCTGCAAGATGATTAAAAATTGTTTATACTTTATTATACAAAACAGTATATCTATTAACATATAGATTTATTCAGAAAGTATAAGTGAAACTATAACCCTTGAAGATACAAATTTGAATATAGACCTATTTAAAATTCAATCCATAGTTTTAGTTCAAAATATATTGTCTTTGAATTAGCACTTTAAATTAAAGTCTTGCTCTGACAAGTTATAAAAATATATTTCTTAGAATTAAATAAAATATAGTCTTTTGAAACCTGAAAAAAAAGAGAGAAAAAAATGTATGTTAATTGTGATAATTTGATGCTATCAAGTATAGTTTCCTCTACCAAGAAATACTCCAAAACTTTAATTTGAAAAGAAGGGTGATCGTATCAAACAGTATTTACCTCCTTCTTCCCTCAACTTTCTAATATCTGTTACCTTGAAATCTTTACTATCATATTTTCCTGTTTAATGTTCAAATTAAGTTGCCACCCATGAGTGAATTAAATCTGGTCTTAGTCTCTGAAAATGTATTTAGTTAAGTTTTAGTCATTTTTCTTTAAATGTGATTTTTTTTTTTTTTTAAGAGAGAGTGAGACCAGAAGCAAGCACGTGCAGGGGCATGGGCAGAGGGAGAGAGAGAGAATGAGAATCTTAAGCAAGTTTCATGTCCAGTGTCCAGCTGGTTTGATCTCACAACCCTGAAATCATAATTTAAGCCAAAATTAGGAGTCAGATGCTTAACCGACTGAGCCACCCAGATGCTCCCAGATGTGGTACTTCTAATTTCAAAAATAGGATATGTAGATGACAACCCGATCGAAACAATTTGTAACAATCTTAAGGTATAAATGGTTCATTGCCATGATAAGCACAGAGTAGAAATCAATAGGGAAAAAACAAAGCATCCATGGTAGTTTTAAAATACTGGGTTTAAATTCTTTGTTTAAAAGTCTTTGACACTTCTCTCAGTGAGAGAGCAAGTCTACGTACCCTCCCCTAGAGTCTAGGCAGGCTTTTGACTGTTTCCGCCACCAGAATAAGACAGAGTAATGCTGTGTCACCTCTAAGACTGCATCATAAGACACAATACAGCTTCACCAGAACACTCACTCTTGGTGACTGCCCACCTCTTCTGAGGACCCTCCGCTATGAGGAAGCCACAATGCTCTGAGAGACGATAGGTAGGTGTTCCAGTCAGCAGTCTTCATTTTTGAGACAACCCAACCCAGGTGCCAGAAGTAGGAGTGAATGATTTTGTGAATGTATTAGTGTGAATCGTGTGTGTTAATACAGGTGTGTTTGAGTTTCCCATGCTGCAATAATAAATTACCACCAATTTAATGACTTGAAGCAGCACAAATTTATTACCTTGTTGTCAGGAGGTCAGAAATCCGAAATGGGTTTCACTGTGCAAAATCCAAGTCAGCAGAATAATGCTCCTTCTGGAGGCTTTCAGGTAGATTCTGTTCCCTTGCCTTTTCCAACTTCTGAAGGCTGCCTGCATTCCTTGGCTTCTAACTTCTTCCTCCATCTTCAAAGTCAACAATGGCTGATGGAGTTTTTCTTTCATTACTCTCACATTCACTCTCCTACCTCCCTTTTCACTTACAAAAACCTTGGTGATTACTTCAGGCCCAACAGGATCATCCAGGATAATCTCCCTCCCTGAAACTCCTCAACATAATCACATCTGCAAAGTCCCTTTTACGTGAAGGTAACAATTTCACAGGTTCTGGGGACTGGAAGGTGAGCAACTTTGGAACCCACTCTTCTGCCTACCACAGGGTGACACCGCCAGGGCCAGCTTCATAATTTGCAGAGCCCATTGTGAAATGAAATGCAGGAACCCACATTTAAAAATTATTAGGACTTTCCAGGGCACCTGGGTGGCTCAGTGGGTTAAGTGTCTGCCTTCAGCTCAGGTCAGGATCTCAGGGTCCTGGGACAGAGCTCCAAGTCGGGCTCCCTACTCAGCAGCGAGTCCGCTTTTCCCTCTCACTCTCACTTTGTGCTCTCCCTCTCTCTCTCTTTCACTCTCTTTCAAATAAATAAATAAATAAAATCTTTAAAAATAAAAAATTTTAAAAATAAAATAAAATAAAAATTATTAAGGCTTTCGAGATGACCACAGCAGAATGTTAAAGCAAGCCCAGGGGCCTTTCTAAATACAGAGCCCCGTGAGACTGGGGGGACTGCACATCCACCTGTGAAACTGGTCCTGGAAAAGCCTGCAGGCATCTCTTCACTCTCAGGGCTTTAGTCCCCCCAGCCAAGTTCCCAGACATTATGGGACAAAAACATCCCATGATGCCTTTCAAAATTGTTGACCTGCAGAAAGCAACAACACAATGACATGATTCTTTTAAGTGCTACAGTTTAGGACACAACAATGGTAAATAAAATACCATACAGTAGAAATAAGATTAGTGACAAAGCATACACTTTTCAAAAACAAGATGCAAATCAACAAGCCAATATGTATGGGAAAATCCTAACTTTATTATTGGTCAAAAAAATGCAAATTGCATGATCAAGCATCAGTCTGCCCCTTTCATATTGCCATGGGATTGAAACATGCCATGTTGTTGAGAGAGTGAAGAAATCTTGATGTGTTTATAAGTTTGTGCAAACATTTAAGAAGAGCAAATTGTTAACATCCAATGACATTTTAAGTGAAAATGTCCTTTGACCCAATAATTTTACTTCTGCAAGTATTCTCAAACATCTGCTCAAAGTTACTAGTACGAAGATTTTTACTGTAGCATCATTTGAAACGGAAAAAAAGACATATATAGTGTGTGTACAGTAATGTGTATGTATAATGTATACATGTACATGTATAATAATGAGAAAAAGATTGCATAAATTGTGATACAGCATTATTATGAAATAGGATTCGGCCAATAAAGAAAGAGCTATCTCTGTAAGAATTGATATGGAAGTATATGATATATAAAAAATGAAATCTGTGCAATAGTTCCCATTTAATCTTGCTTTGGTAAAAATGTGTGTATTTATATATGTATAAAAAAAAAAAAAAAACCTAGAAGTTTCAGCATCATCTGCTTCTTCCCCCAATTCATCCCATGTTGTCTTTACTTACGCACCAGCCTTACCTGAGCACGTTTTTTTTTCTGTCTTCATGCTTGCCTCTCTACTTTCTCTAGCTGGAAAGTTTTCCCTCACTCTAATGAGCTGATTCACAGATTCTCAACTAGAATCACCACAGGAATTTTGTTGTTGCTAGTTGTTTGTTTTGTTTCATTTTGTTTTCATACAAATGTTCAAGCCCCTTCCAAGGGACCTACTTCCTCAGAATCTCCAGGACATAGATAAGATAAAACTATAATTTTAAAAACATATGCAAGTGATTTTAATGGGACTAAAAACCAATGACCTAAGGAAACAAAGTGATTTCTCTTGACAATCATGCCCTTTCTGCATACTTACCCGAGTCATGTTTAACTATGTATTTGTATTCATCATGATCTGACACTCATCTAATCAATTACAAGCTTCAATTCGTGTAATTATATCCTGAAATATAATTACTCTCTTACTATATCTGCAAACCCCACCCCTTTCCATTGTCACTGCCTTCATTCGACATTCAGACGATGGGTGTGGCCTCCGGTCCCGATCGCCTTCTCTCCAGATATTACCAACCAATCAGAGGGATCTTTAAGAGAAAATGAATATCTCCTGTTAACTTCTCTGGTTAAACATTTTAGTAGCTTTCTACAAAGTAAGTGTCCAGAGTAAAGGTCAATTCCTTCTAAGCCTTCAGAGGACATGTCTCATCTAACTCCACACGTTCATCCTTTGTTTATCTAATCCATTCTCCAGGTCGCAATTTAAATTTTGTGTCATTCCCTTAATATTGCCCCACACATGCATGCATGTGTGCCCCTAAATTAGGCCTTCTTTTTATTTGTTATCAGGATCTTTGCTCATTTTTTTTTTTTTGTAGCTGGAATCCTATCTTTAATTACTTAATTTCCCAGATATACTGTAGACTCCAAGAGCAAGGGCCATACCTGCCTTCAGAGTAAATGGTCAGAACTCATTATTTAGTGAATAAATAAATGAATAAATTTTTAAAAAATGGACTAAGGACATTGTTTCCAGTGCCCAGATGTTGTGTTTTGTTTTGTTTAAACACAACTTCAAGAATTACAGAAGGCCAGGATAAATATTTTGATTTTATCTTTAAAAAAAAGAAGGAGGAAAGCTTCTTGTGCTCTCTCTTCAGATGCTTAGAAACTTTAGATGAAAATGTTCATTATTTGTAAAACACATATTTTTATATATAAAGAAACACAGTCATACACTCATGGATAATGTATTAGTTATGGAGTAGGCAGGACACAGATGGCTCATCCCTGAAAATTATTCAATAAAGGGATCTTTCTCAAGGGATGGATGGGTGCAGGGTAACCTCAATGCAGGATTACAGCACTAGTTAACAGCAAGCCTACCACCATCACTCTCTGGCTGCCAATCTCCCATTGCATTTTCATTGGTGGAATCCAACTGGAAGCCAAAGGGCAAGGAGTTTGGGAGCCCAGGTTAATGTCCTCAGACACAGAAGATGGCAAAAAGAGTGGACAATGGGTATCTGGGGCAAACCAAGACCATGCATCTCAGTGAAGGAAAGGAACACTGCTACATGCATAACCCAGGCTTTTGATCGATTCCAGGCCTTTATTAGAACTATCAGCAAGCATTATAACACCTTGGTTAAAGGAGAACAATACATTTTTCTATTTCCAAAAATGTAACAACAATTTAAAAAGTACTGAGTATAATAACTCTCAAGGATGGTAACTTATCTTTGTTTGGCAGAGAGCAAAAATGGAAACTGGTGAGGGTAACTGTAAGTACAGACTTTCATGGGATGGTTCCAATAAAAGCTTGTTGTTCCATCTCAACTAACAGTGCCTCCTTTAACTCTCAAGAGTGTCCTAGTTTGAACATCAGATTATGTGGTCATACTACTATCAAAATACATAAAACAGAAAAGTCTTAGCAATAAGAACAGGAATGGCCAGGGACAAAATTAAAGTAGAAGTCCTTACCATATCTTGCTTAATCTTTGACCAACTGATTGTGAACTACCTAAATTAAAACAGAGAGTGTTTAAATAATGTACATTAAAAAGGTGAATTCTATTTTTAAGTAAATTTCACTCTATAGAGCTAACATTGCTGATAAAGATCAAAAATAAGTCTTAAAATAAGCACAAAGAAACTCAATATAGTTCAAAATAAGAAAATAACTCAATGCATTTTCTTACCCACAGTGCCATACATTAGAAATGAATTATAAAACTTGAAATAATAACAATAATAATATTCTCCAAAAATTACAGTCAAATTATAATTCTCCTAAATAATATCATTATAGAGTCAAAGAAGAAATGAATATTACAGTTAACACACCGATCTGAAAATTAAAAAAATGAAAACCACACAACCAAGCCCTTGGAATTCAGTCAAAATGCTGTTCAATGGTAAATTCATGACTGTAATGTTTTTTAGCTCAAGAAATGTAAAGAAAAATAATTGGAGAAAAAATAAGTAAATTAGCAAAAAATAATCTCATTATTCAACACATCCAATTCCTAATTCTAATGAAATATATTTGCTGCTTAAAATCCACCAAAAACAGAGAAAGAAAGAAAGAAAGAAAGAAAGAAAGAAAGAGAGAGAGAAAGAGAGAAAGAAAGAAGAGAAAGAAAGAAAGAAAGAAAGAAAGAAAGAAAGAGAGAAAGAGAGAAAGAAAGAAGAGAAAGAAAGAAAGAAAGAAAGAAAGAAAGAAAGAAAGAAAGAAGAGAAAGAGAGAAAGAAAGAGACACAGGAGGGAGGAAGAAGGAAGAAAGGAGGGAAGGAAAGGAGGGAGGGAGAAAAGGAGAAAGAGAGAGAAAGAGAAAGAAGAAAAGAAAGGTTACTTTAAAATTGTATGACGTTTTAGTGTTAAAATTTATTAAAATATAAAAACATTATTATTTAGAGTTATGAGGGGATTTTTTGCTGTTGTTTTATTTTCTTGCTTTATGCTTTTACTTTCACCAGAATAACCTTATTTTACTAGTGAGTTCTTTCAAATTTTCCTGAAATAGATCTTGCCATTGCTCTCCCATGTGTAAGATGAGCTTACTTTTATTGCATTAGGAACTCTCTCATTCCAAAGCATTAAAATTTTGCAAAAACAGAAAAACTAAGCTGTTTTTACTTCTAAACACAGATAAGTAATGCTAAATAAAATAAGAGCAACTAAATTTACACTGCACTAAGAGAATTCACCACAGCCAAATAATATTTATGTGTAATTAGCATTTAATATTACAAATAAATTAATAAACTTTCAAAAAGAAATATGTTTTAATGAAAGCCAAAAGGGAGTTTTTTTGTTTTTTTGTTTTGTTTTGTTTTGTAAACTCTAGGACTAATGTGGGGTTTGAACTCAGGACTCTGAGATCGAGTTGCATGTCTCACTGACGGAGCCAGCCAGGTGCCCAATTAAGGAGCTTAATAAAATGCAATAGCCATTCTTGATGAAAAATATAAATAAAACCTTCTAAATAAAACCTGGTACACCAGGAGTCCTCACCTATATGATAAATCATTTAGTATATTAAGAAATATTATTGGTAAAGAGGAGATAACATTATTTGCGGAGAGTATGATTTTCTTCAAATGCACTTGAGATAATTTAGACAATAATTAGCCTGAATCCCAGAACAATAAATAACTCCTTGGGTGTCTCTTTAAAAGTTAAAGCTATGTACTTAATGTTCAGTTTCACTGTTCAAGCCAAACCTGTTACTTGCACAAAGTCAAGTCAAATGTTCCCTCCATGCTTTTTATCAGTTTGAAGTTGCATCATCTACTGTACTTACATCAAAATGGAGCTTTAGCTTTCATAGTAATTGCATTTGTTGAGTGCAAAAATGTCTCTCAAATTACTAATAAAATGATGAACACCAATGTGTACCTGATTTTTCAGGAATTGTATATATTTTATCAATGTGACCCAAATGTTACCCTGTCCTCTTAAATTAGATAGAACTGACACAAGCCCCCATCAATTCTGGGAGAAGTTCAGTGCTTTCCCAAAGATGTGAGCAGACGCCCAGGTAATTTTCCTGGTCACTTCTGCCTCGCTCTTTGCTCCCTGTTCTCTCTTCTTTCCTATCTCTACCTTGCAAAAGCATATTTGGCTTTCCCCATCCCCCAAGTTTCTGCTCTGATGTTGGAGGATTTAGAAACTTTCCTAGGGTCTCCTTCTTTCCTTGTGGAACTTTCTACACCCAAAAAGTTTAACTCCCTATTTCTCTGAACAAATAAGCAAAATCCCTTTCCTGAGGAAGATTCTGCTGTCTCTTACTAAGTGAGTTTACGTCATTGCAATGTGTAATTACATATGCATATTATAAACACTATCAGCTTGAAATACAATTATGCATAGAGGTTAAAAATATGTCAGAATGCTTCGGCCGGCATCCAGAATTTGCCACCGCTTACCAGAAGCGTGACCGCAGGGAGCATAGCAGACTCTTTAAAGCTTCAATTTCCTCATCCATAAGAGGCCATAGAAGGACCAACTTCAGAGGGTATTGTGAAGGCTACATGAGGTAATCATTAGAAAACATTTACTGTAGTGCCCTTAGTAAGCCCCAAGTTAATATTTTTCTTAATATTATTTTTATAGTTTGCTGCTTGAGCTTACTTTTATTTAATGGAAACGTTGTTTTTATAATAATTATAATGCTGAAGAGTGACAAGTACATAAGTGCCTTTTGAAGTTGGTAGTTTTTCTCTTATAATATCAAAAGCCAATTGCAAATAATGGCATGAAATACCCCACTCACAACAACAACAAAAATATTAAGGGTAATTCTGGCAATGAAAGTGAAGGGTTGGGACTCCTGGGTGGCTCAGCTGGTTAAGCACCCAGCACTTGGTCTAGATTTAGGTCATAATCTCAGGGTCAGGGGATAGAGCCCCACCTCTAGCTCCCTGCTCAGTGGGGAGTCTGCTTGGATTCTCTCTCTCCCTCTCCTTCTGCTCTCCCCCACCCCAAATCCTCCACCCCCGTTCACTCTCCCTCAAATAAATAATCTTTAAAAAATAAAAAGTTAAGGGTTTATGAAGGAAATTCTAAGTAAAGAACCAACCTGGCATATTTCTCAAAAAGAAGACAACATTGATTAGATGATTGATCATCAAGGTTTTTAAAGTAGTTCTAATAAAAAACCAATAGGTTTCTTTTTTCAACTTCAGAAAATTATTCTAAATTTCATCTAGAAGAATCAACAGGCCAGTATAGCTAAAAATGCTTAATATCGTATCCCTGTTGAGAACAATTCACTGACCGTTAGAAAGTTACTAGATTTTTTGTGACTCTATTAGGAAATGGTAACAGCATCATCATCTCCTTCTCGGTGAGCATAGAAGTGCACTGTTGCAAAACTGTCTTGTTTGTTTTAAGACAACAATGAAGGAAAACAGGATATGAGGCTTCTAACAGAGTGCCCAAGACAATGTTTCCACCTATTTCCTTCCCTAAGAGATGTTTCTCCCCTTTTCTAATCTCTTTACAAAAAATGGTAAGAACATGCAAAAAAAATTTAAAAATACATAAAATAAGACTCTTAGCTTTGGTGTCATTGTATGGCTGAATATTTGCAGGCTGGAGAAATTATATTTCTGTATTATATTCAAATTTCAGCCCTCTTATTTTGACATCAAAGGCATTTGTGTTCTCTAAAGCAAAAATATAAAATGATAGAACTAGCTTGTGCTGTTTTCTTCTACTAGACAGAGACTTCACTCTTGAGGGCACACATGTTTTTCTTCCTTCCAAGAATGCCATTTTATTTCTGAATAAACAAGAAGTGAATGCTTTCTGAGTGGAGGGAAACATGGCCTCAGAGCATTCTACTGCTTACCAGGTTGTTTATCTTCTAAGCGAAAAATGGATTTATTATGTGTTGAGGCTCTAGTCAACTTATGGTCTAAGTTTGAGGGAGAGAGAGAGAAAGAGAGAGAGATTGGTTAAGGGAGAAGATGGAAAACCTGCCTAAGGGGAAATGAGTGACAACACGAAGAAAAATGTCTCAGGTCATCAGTTCTTGATAACCATTTCTTTCTACTATATAGAAATCATAAAGGAAATACGTAAATTATCAAAAATATGTGAATAAGCTTTGTATTCAGGAAGCTTGTTCTATTCAGATACAGAGTGCCACAAAGAATAACAACCCATATATGAATAAATGGAATTAAAAAAGAAAAGTTCACCTTGATTAGTTATCTTCCTCATTTCTCATCCTTTTTTATTGTTTCTGAATCTTGGATTATTTTAACTAAGCTTTCTTAAAAATCCCTCTGTTAGATTCTCTGCCGCAAGTAAGCTTACCTTGGAAGGACTTCTTTTCATCCTGCTGTCTTGGAAACAATTTCCTGAAATTCTCTTCCTTTCTGTTCTCTTCTCTTCAGGAAACACAATCCTTTCCATTGCCGCAATTATCACATTTATGGAAATGGCTCTCAAATACAACTTTTAGTTCCTGATCCTAGTTCCCTGGTTGCAATAACACACTGAACATTTCTACTTTTTTTTTTTTTTTACATATCAACCATGTTTTCAGTTTCTTAACTGAGAAAATGAGATTCTTTTTTTTTTCCTTTGTTCCCCCTCAATATTATAACTAGTTTCCACATCTCAATGACTTTTGCATTACCCAACCTCCTTCCCAATCTTGTAGCTAGCACGCTGGCTCACACCTATCATATTCCCTATCTTGACTGCTAGAACCACCACTCACATCTTATCCTTCCCCACTCATGCTTATCCATCCTACACACTGTGGACAGACTAGTCCTGCCAAAGCACTGCTGAGATCCTCTCTGCCAACAGAAATCTTAGTCTTTACTTTAAATTCCCATTTGAAATGATACTTCCTCTGTGGCATTTTTCTTGATATATACACTTTTTATAATATCGTTCTCCTTTTGTACACCATTACATTTTGGGTACGCATGTTTTTATGTCAATTGTCTTACCCTTATGGCAATTTGTGTGAAAAAGCACATGGCAAAAGAGAAATGCAAAACTTTTCCAAAAACCAGCATGCCAGAAATGAATCTAAGACTCCCGTGGTGACAGTTGCATTCTTGGTTTATGTAAACGTTCAACAACAGGATTAATTTGATGCCTCTGTTTTTCAACATTCTTTGAAATCTGATTCATTCTTTTGAATGTTAGGCATCCAAACTGAACTCCCTTAATGAATCAGAACCTGTGTCATCTAGTAAGGTTTTCAGCATTCTATAAAATGGTGATTTGGTACAAAACCATGGTAAGTAGAAAGAGTAAGACAAGACATGGAGCTCAATCTGTGCATCCCATTGCAGTCTTGTGAACTCTGAATTGAATTTCTGAAGAAAAGCAGCTCACTTTTGCGGGATGTGGAACCTCAGTGAAACCCCAGTGGCCTGTGATTCCTAGAGGCCACACAAAAGCCCAGCGGTAATGATAACGCTAGCCTCCACTCCTTGTGTTTCTTGGCCTACTGTCACTGATAGCTTTTTAAATAGGTGCAGAAGTCACAATTGCCCAACCCCCAGGGGAAGGAAGAAAACCATACTGCTAAAATCAAGGGTATACCTAGTTCATTTATATAGATTAGAAATATCAATATTCTGTAAAGCTATTTCTCATCCTTATGGATGTAGCATCAAAAAAAAAAGCAGTCCAAGAAAAGTATACCTCTTTGTTTTGTTTTGTTTTTTTTAGCATTTTCATGGTACAAAATTACTCTTGTAGGGCTGACAATCTAAAAGATGGGTTGTCTACAAAAAAATTTCAGCTAGAAGTTAGCACATTTGGAGTCACGTGTGATCAACAGATTGCTTAACCTTATCCCCCGCTCTTTTGTTTTTCCTCAGAAGAAAAAGTATGCTAATTAAGATTAAATATTCAAATTAAATACTGTAAGTAAGACATAGATAAGTCTGATCGGGAGACAGGGAAGGTTGAGTAGAAGCGAGAGAGTACTTAGAACCAAATTTTTGTTTGCACAGTATCAAAAACAAAAAAATCAAGCAATGCCAAACCCAATGTCTGTAAAGCTTCATAGTAACAGCGCCATCTTCCTTCACTTTTTTGGGAAAGAAACTGAAGGCTCCTTAGTTACTTAATTCTTTGAGACAAATATTTTATGGCAAAATGGGGCTTTCACCTAGAGGCAGGAATTCTTAAGGTTTTCGGACTACAGAAAAATCTGAAGCCATCTAGAATGCCAAGGCAGTACCACATGCAGAATCCCTCAAGTTTTTCCCTACAGTTTATTCACTTTCCTAAGAAGAGCTCTGCAGATTTTTGAAAATCCCAACTAGCCCTGTCAAAATTTCAATTTTTAATTGACCTCACTGACTAATATGTTTGTATAGTATTTATAATATGTCGAGTAATGAGACATTGGGTGAGTGACGCGTCAGGTACCGTCAGACTTCAGTCCTAGAACGTGTACTTAAAGCAATGGAAGTCTGGAGAATATGAACTTCACTTGCTGTAGAATTCTTGCTTAAAAATAAGCTACGCCTCTTCCTCTTTTTCTCCCTCCTGTAAAACCCACTCTGAAAGCCACGTTGCTTTGTTAACTTTCATAGCATGTCTTCACCGCAGCCTTCAACACCTGAAAAATTAGTGGAAGAATTTGACTGATTATAGAGGCTGTTTTCCTTGTTCCACGGCTTGTTCTAAAAGGGATACTCAGCAGAACTTGCATTTTTTTCTTTCATTTTGTGCTGTCTGCATGAGTAATTACCTCCCTGATTTCTGAGATGCAATTGAGTAGCTTCTACACTAGAAAAATCCAAAGATTGATAGAGGCATCGCTCCTAAAGGATTAGTTTGCTGCTGTAATTCCACAGAGTAGGTCATTCAAATAGCAAAATGCTGCAAAGTTTAATTTCTTCTGTTTTTAAGAGCCAGATATTGTTACCAATTTCAGGGAAACTGGAAGGGTCCCATGGGTCTGTTAAGCAGGTGATGATCTCTCAAATTCCCCTGAGGGGTTGTTTCTGCCCTCAGGGACTATGTTATCCCAGAGGGGGACTTTGCAATAACCAAGGTAGAGATCACTTTCTTAAAAGATCCTGCTTACGCCAATTAATTTACTCATCTGTAAATTACAATTTCTAAATATCTTTCCTGATAACTTCATAGCGAGCTGAAATCAACTATGCAAATCCCTGAGCAGTATTTGAGCTATAAGAAGCTTTATAACCTGGTTCAATAAGGAAGAATTGGTTCTTTTAAAACAGGTGTCATCATTGGATGAGGCAGCCTACCTTCGTGGGCCTGGGGCTGCCAGAACAAAATGCCACAGACTGGTATTAAGGGTGGCTTAAACAACAGAAATTTATTCTCTCACGGTGTGAAGATTGGAAGTCTGAGATCAGGGTGTCGGCGTGGTCTTATGAAAACCGTTTTCCTGGCTTTCAGATGGCTATCTTACTGTGCCATCACATGTGGAGAGAGAGACAGAGAGAGATCTCTGATCTCTTCCTTTTTTTTTTTTTTAAAGAACACCAGTTCTTTCAGATCAAGGCTCCACCCTTCCAATCTTACTTAGCCTAGATCACCTCCTTGAAGGATCTGTCTCCAAAACCCACACATGAGGGGTTGGACTTTCAACATATGAATTTGGGGACACATATTCAGCCCATAGCATAAACCAAAATTAAAATAAAGATTCAATGAAATTTCACACATTTCAAATCCTCGATAATTGCATAATCCCAAACTTGCATTACATGTGGAATCCGGGTTTAGACTCCCCATCTGCCTGCTTCTTTCTTCCTTTCTTTCTTTTTTTCTTTCTTTCTTTCATTCTTTCTTTCTTTCTTTCTTCCTTCCTTTCTTTTTTTTTTTTTTTTATTTCTTCTTTCTTCTTTCTTTTAACTAATCAGTCTGGTGGTCCCTTGTATCAGGCAGGTATCTGACATGTATACCACAGAGACTGCAAAAACCACTACAAATAAAATTATTTGTAGCTAGCCAAAGAAAACGGAATCAAGTTTGTTTATTCCCTAGTACTTTTCAAGTTAGCTTATTTATTATATTTACAAGCTTATTTAATTTGTTGCAGATGTTCAGGGGAAGGTTTTGTAAGCATTCACTGTTAGAATTTTTTTTCATTAAATCCATTCTCCAAATGTCTAAATAATGACAAAAGACCTCCTAGCAGAATATTCAGCCAGGAAATTCATCCAGACATTACAACTGTAATCATAACTGGTATATGCTGTAGTTGCTATCTGATTAATTGGGGCTCAGTATAATGTCGGAATGATTACTTTTGACTCAATTTTTTCTCTTATATAAAAGCAAACACTAAAGTGGGGAAGACACAGGAAGAAATGGTGGCCTCTTAAACTAAATTCTTAATGAAAGCAAAGAACTGAGTGTTCAGGGAGTCATACTGTTTTCTTCTAGCAACACTGAACATAGACTCCTACTTTCAAGAGAGAATGACAGTGGGGGTTTTTTAAATTTATTTAAATATTTATTTTCATTCTATTTGTGTAGTCTGGAATATTTGTCTTTTTAAAAGTTTTCTGTTATACTCTTTCTTCTTGGCTTTTAAAATTAGTTCTGCTCCATAGCCATCCGTTTAAGCGAGAGGCAAGATCTTTGTAAGTTCGCTGCACATTTCATTAATTGAAATTCAGCCTCCTGAGACAAACCGCAGATGCGCCACATATTTAGCACAGTGTCTTCGAAGCAGCTGGACTAATCTGGGCAGTAACACTGCCCTGTAGCGAAACATCTGGACAGAGCCAGAAACCAGAAGAATAAATACTTTTAGAATTCCATCAACCTGTAGATGCCTACAGGTGACATCACAAAACAGAAAAACAGAAATCAAGAGAAATATATCTATTTGTTGCCAAATACAGTAGTATAACTCGAAAGACAGATCGTGCAAATTTCCCATTACTGCTCTCAACAAATTTGACTTAAAACACCCACATTTTCCATTCCATAACTAGCCGTCAGCTTGCATAGTACGAAATCTTAGAATTCAAACGGAGATGAGGTCGTACAATTATAAAAATTGCACCACATTTTGAAAAGGTAAAGGGACTGGCTCTTTTATCATTTAGTACTTGTGTCAGAAGTAAAGTTAAATTCCTTAGAGAACATCATGTCAAAAAAATGCTCCTGTGCCCTAATTCTGCCCACTACATTAAGGCACCGTCGAATTCACCACAAGAATTGTGAAAACGAGTCGCTTGCCTTTAAAGGGTCTATCATAGAGGCATATTTTTCTCTCTGTACAAATGTATGACAGTAGTTGACATTATTTGTTTTCACGTTAACATGGGTGGAAGTGGAAAGCACTTCTACGCAACTTGCTTTGGGCGTCAGGATTTCAAGATAACCAAGCAACTTTAACATCCATGCTCCCAGGGTGGATTTAGGAATTTTGGTCTTATAATGGAAGGAGTAAAAAAATTCTCCTGCCTAATGGTACGTTTCCTGTAATAGACAGGAATTCAGAGACTATGTTCATCTGATAAATATATTTCTTCTAGACAGAGATCAATTGGAAAAAATCTTTCCCCAATTTCAGATTAGAGGTTAGAAACAACCAAGGTGACACCGTGCTCAAATAATCTGATCCTAAAATTAACATAACGAATACATATAAAATAGGATAATTGAAAACTCTAGTTTGATTCTAGAGGAAGACCAGGCATTCTGAAAGCTGATTTTTTTTCCTCCGTGCCAGCTCATAACTCACTAATTAAAATCTCTAGGCAATCTGAGAAAAAAATATAAACTTTTTTTTTAGAATTGTCATTCCATGATTAGGCATAAACATTTAGAGTCCAGAGTTCCTTCTTACCCTTTCGATAATATTTCAAATATAAAGAGAAAGTGACTGAGCATTTAAAGCTTTCTAATAGATGTAAGCTTAGATCTAAACATCAGTGAGGGAAAATTTTGTTCTCTTAAGCTATCAAGCCAGGATATTTTTTTCTACCTTAGCTTTCAGAAAATTTTCTTTCCTTTATATTCAGATGAAGGTGTTTTCATATAAATAAAATTTAGGAGAGGCTTGAAATTTTTATTGTCTTTTCCATTTCAGAATAAACTAGTCAAGTGTGTGCTGTTAAAAACTCACAACATCACTGGAGCTGAAATCTATATACCAGAAGTTTACTATTTGATAAAGAGGGAGGAAAGAATATCCTTAACATTGATAGTTGCCGAGTAGCATTTTCACAGTAATAGAAAAGTAAATAAGTTTTTAAAAAAAATTTGCTTAGAAAGGATTTTCTCATTCTAACATTCAGTATCTTGATAAAGAATGGCCCAAGATTTTGGAAATCCTAAAGACACTCTGTCAGAAGTCAGATCTACATAAGAATCAAGAAATAAAAATAGTGTTAGGGTCATAATTAGAGGAAAATATCAGGAAGAATAAGCTGAACATAGAATAAGATATGGAGAAAGAAACTAACATGTTTACTTAATTTACAAACCCATTTATGTGTGTTCATACATAATTATATAGCTAGAGAGATAGTTAAGTAGATTGACAGACATATAGAATATTTAACTATATCCACAAATCTATGCGTATATTTTTTTCTAGGATCTAAAGTCTAATTTCCAGTTGAAATTAACATAGAATATCTCCCTTAGGTAACAAGAAACAAATTCTACTTATACAAGTGTAATGGTCAGTTAATGTTTTATACTTATTTCAAAATGCTTCGTTGTATTACTGCTACATCCCCAAATATAAGCCTTAAGACAACAACATGTAAGGAGAAAAATCTTGTCAATTTACTTGGATAACATGCTTGACTCAAACTACTATCTGGAAACTATCCAGGCCAGCTCACAGTACATGTAAGAGGGGTATCTTCAACAACATATTTATAATTTTATAATTTTTTAAATATTATTAATTGAGAAAGATTAATCCCAAAATATGGAATAAGGGCTATATAGTAGAGTCAAAATTTATACACACATACGAGTGTGTTTTTACATGTATTCATATATTACATATTATTATATTTATATATATGATATACCAATATTATATTATATATTATGTTTTAAAATAATATATTTACGTGTAGAATATAAGTATATATATTGATATGTACTGGGATGGCTTAGACAAATTAGAGCTAAGACTTGACTATGACGGCAACTGTAAAAAAAGAAAATTATTAAACACGTAGAGAGAATAGTTGCTAAGTGTCAGTGTTCCATGCCCAGTTTCCTCTCCTCTAACTGCCATGCTGGCTTTTGAGTATGTTGTTGCCTTAAGCCACTGGATTTGGATGTTCTCTGTCCCTGGAATGTTCTTCCATAATATAGATGCAATTTTCTCCTTTACCTTCCTCAAATTCCGTTCAGTCTTCAACTTACCAATAAGAACTCCTCTGGCCATATGTAAAGTTGCTCTTCTGCCTCCTTCATTGCTGTACCTGCCCAGGCCCCCTTATTTGCTTTGGGTTTGATTGCTGTGTTGTTGCTGTTTCTCATGTGGACCACTTACAATTTTCTAACATGCTACACAATTTACTTATTATGCTTACTGTCTACTTCCCTCCCACCAACACGCAAGCCCACTGATTATTTATTTAAAATCCTTACCACTTTCAAATGTTCAGAAAAATATCTACACCACATTCATGGGCACAAGAATGGCGTCTCTCTATTCATACTAAGCTGTTATCTTTCCTTTTTGTTCCAAGCGCCCAGGGCTTCCCTGGTGAAAGGGCTATAATTTAGTGGAAGAGAGTGTCTTCTGGATGAAATCTAACTTCTGAAATATTCTCATCCATATAAAAGTTCATATTCTATCATAGTTTTAATATAATACTCCCAAGTAACTTTCTCTGGCTACCTCCACTCTGTTTTACTATCTCACTATTTCATGTCTACTTTTCTATAAGCCACATACACCAGATGGGATTCCCCCATGAAATCCCCTCTTCGTAGTCTGAGGCTATGAGGGATTTAAGGCATAGAGATGGCATATCTGACTTTGTAAAATGTAAATTCACTGCATTCCTTTAATAAAAAGTAACACCTCACATTTCTACAGCCTTTATTTCATTGCATCTTCACAAAATGGAGTTATGGCGGTATCATCAGTCTTCATTTTTCAGATGAGGAAACAGGGGGTTAAATAAATTAAGTAAGTTATCCAAGGTCAGATTTCTAGTAAGTGAAAGAACTGGGACTATAATATGTCTTTTGGCTTCTAATCCAATGCTGCTTTTCCTAAATCATTCTGTACCCCTTATATCAAAGCCCAGGTCACAGTAGCTCTGATGTACTGAGGGCACTGGTAGTGATCTGAGGACAACCTGAACCACCACTCATTCCAGTTCATTCTACTACTTTTGTTTCTCTAGCTTTTAAATTTCATCATTCCCGGGGCGCCTGGGTGGCTCAGTCGTTAGGCGTCTGCCTTCGGCTCAGGGCGTGATCCTGGCATTCTAGGATCGAGCCCCACATCAGGCTCCTCTGCTGGGAGCCTGCTTCTTCCTCTCCCACTCCCCCTGCTTGTGTTCCCTCTCTTGCTGGCTGTCTCTCTCTCTGTCAAATAAATAAATCTTTAAAAAAAATTTCATCATTCCCTCCAAAAATAAAGTAATAATTCTGGAGTAATAACTGTTGAGAGCCTACTTATGACAATCATTATACTAGTTGTTTTATATGCATTACTTCATTTAACCTGTATGGGAATCCAAAAAGAAGTTACAGAGAGAGAGAGAGAGAAAGGAGAGGGAGGGAAGAAAGGAGGAAGGAAGGAAGAGAGAGAAAGAGGAAGGAAGGAAGGAAGGAAGGAAGGAAGGAAGGGGTGGAGAGAAGGGAGGAAGAGGTGGAGGGAAGGAAGGAAGGAAGGAAGGAAGGAAGGAAGGAAGGAAGGAAGAAAGAAAGAAAGAAAGAAAGAAAGAAAGAAAGAAAGAAAGAAAGAAAGAAAGAGAAAGATGGATCTGCTTATTTGTTAGAATGCTTGGAAGCATTCAATGGACTGGGCAGATTTCAGACATTTGCATTCTTATTCTTCTAAATTCACCCAAAAGCAACATAAATATTCTTGGTATCCCTTAGAAAGATTGAAATCATTCTCTACATTTGCATTCAGAAGAGGACTTTTTAATTGTCTAACAACAACAAATATATATGTTAATCATTTCATGTCCCTAATTTCATAGGACCTCTTAAAGATCCAAAGGAAAGTTCTGTTCATTAGGCAGTAAACCTTAAATAACTGGCAAAATTTCACTAAATCATTCTATATTGCTTAGTGTTGGCATGAATTAATGTGTGATAGATCACATGTTCTCTACCCTGGTGAAATGCCCTATGTTGGCAAAAGTGTACAGCAAATTCCCCTAGTCTTAACTTGATGCTTCTTCTCATCTTATCACTTACAATCCTTTGCTCAATGTCCTGGTCCACCCCCCACCCCCACCCCCCACATCTGGCACTTAAAGGATTAAGGAGACAATTGAATAGAAGCCTCCTGATTCCCAAGGCAGCTGAATCTCTTTCCTTCATTCCAAAGCCTTACTGTCATGCTTTATTTTCTCAAGCAATTAATGTGATTGGGAACCCCTTTGTTAAGAAACTGAAAACTAGTTGCTACCCTATTAATTCATACAAGTTACTGGAAAGTTTGGCAAAATTACCTGAGACAAGTCCAGACATAACACCAGCTTCATTTCAACCAGATGGATCTGGTGACCAAAGATAGCTGCCCTAAGGGTCACTTCAATCATCTCTCCCTAGAGTGTGACCTGTGGGAAGGACAGTCCCTCTCAGAATCTTGTACCTATAAAAAGGAACTGGATAAAGAAAGTGAAATAATTAAACAAAACAAAAAAGGCAAGAAAGCCAAATGCAGTGTGTTGAAGGACAGCAAATAGGTTACTCTAATGCATATGTTGAAGAATCTTTACTGAATAAGTTTAAGAATTTAGGATTAATTCAATCAAGAATTGGGCAGAAGACATGAACAAACATTTCTCCAAAGAAGACAAACAAATGGCCAAAAGACACATGACAAAATGCTCAACATCATTCAGCATCTGGAAAATACAAATCAAAACCACAATGAGGTACCACCTCACACCAGTCAGAATGGCTAAAATTAAGTCAAGAAATGACAGATGTTGGCGAGGATGTGGAGAAAGGGGAACCCTCTTACACTATTGGTGAGAACAGATGAATGGATAAAGAAGATGTGGTATATATATATATATATATATACATATATATATATATATATATATGAATATGACTCAGCCATCAAAAAAATGAAATCTTACCATTTGCAACAATGTGGATAGAACTAGAGGGTATTACGCTAAGCAAGAGAAGTCCATCAGAGAAAAACGATTATCATATGATTTCACTCATGAAATTTAAGAAACAAAACAGAGGAGCATAGGGGAAGGGAGGAAAAGATAAAACAAGATGAAATCAGAGAGAGAGACAAACCATAAGAGACTCTTAATTGTAGGAAACAAACTGAGGTTTGCTGGATGGGAAGGGTGTGGGGAATACGGTAACTGGGTGATGGACATTAAGGAGGGCACGTGATGGAATGAGCAGTGGGTATTATATAAGACTGATGAATCACTGACCTCTACCTCTGAAACTAATAATACATTATAAGTTAATTAATTGAATTTAAATTTAAAAAGAGTTAAATAAAAAATTTAGGATTCATTAAGTCTAAGATGCACATTTTTTCACAGTTTAACATCTCTGAAATCAGGAGTATACTGGTACATAAACGAAAGCGCATTTTATGAGCAATGAAATAATCGATGTTGCGGTGCTCTTATAACAGTACAACTATCTGTCTGGTTTACCAAATCGTTTTTGTTACATAAAAGCATTGAAAAGAAAGCTTTAAATACTCCACATATCTGAAATTGCCTCAGAAAAAACTAACAATATCTGGTTTAGAAAAAACAATTTTTATGCTAAAATTGTAAGGAGTGAATTGAAGGTATTAGAGCAGGAAGTAAAACCTTGGAGAAGTGATTAATGATTTAACGTTTCCAATCCAAGTGGGAGCGTTAATTCCACACACTGAAGCATTAAAATTGTGGTTTTGATGATGATATTGTATCAGAAAACAATGAAGGTATGAAAATATGCTTCATATACGTTTCAGATAAAATATAAATATTACAGGATTTCATAGTCTTACCTTAAGAAGCTGAATTGAATGAAGTTCATTGATGAGGATTCTCAGGATAAACCAAACTTTCTTTCTTATTCTAATAAAATATCACAGGCATATTATTACCAGAGCTGGTGCAGTGCTTGTTATGTATTCAAACCCAGGTATCAGTGATAGGACATATCTTCATGGAGTCAACCATCTCTCGAAGCCAGGAAGGCTATTTTAGGAGACTCCAAGTTGCTCTGGGGACATTGTATATTTGTCAGTAGACTCAGACTCAGTGAATTTGCATAATGTATGCATGTCTGTTGGTTTAGTAGCACATTCAATTTTTAACATAAGTATAGTCAATCCACTTAATAGTAAAGGTCTAAAAGTAGAATTGAATGGGAGATGAGATGGAATGGCCTAAAGAAAAGTAGACATGAATTAGTGAGACAGTAACACACAGTTGGGTATAATCAGAGAAAGTGATTTGAAGATATTATATTATATTATTATATTATATTATATTATATTATATCTTATATCATATATCATAGAATATGAGCTTATCATTATTATGGGTACTCTTCTGCACCCCCAATTCCTGTATTTCCAGTCCTCCTTACTAGTTCTGCTAGAAGTGTATGATCGAGAAAATGGGGAGAAGGTATAGTCAGTTGAATGATGGCCTCCGAAAAGCTATGTCCAAGTAATAATCACTGGTATCTATGAATGTGACCTTGTTTGTTAATAATGGTCTTTATAGACGTAATTAAGCTACGGATCTGAGATGAGATCATGCAGGATTAGCATGGGCCCTAAATCCAATGACTAGTGTCCTCCAAAGAGAAAAGAGAGGAAGATTAGAGAGACAGAGACACACAAAGAAGAAAGCATGCGAAGACAGAGGCAGGCGGAGACCGTGATTGTGCAGCTACGAACCAATGAAGGCCAAGGACAGCCGCCGCCACCAGAAGCTACGAGAAAGGCATGGAACTCATTCTCCTTCAGAGCCTTCAGAAAAAAACATTCCTGCCTGACACTTTGATTTTGAACTTCTGGCCTCTAAAACTGGGAAGAAAATACATTTCTGTTGTTGTAAGTCACCAAGTTTATGGTAATTGGTTACAGCAGCTCCAGGGAACTAACACAAAGGTTGAGCATAAAACTGCAGGGAAAAGACAAAATAAGGAGAGAAAACAAAGTATTGTGCAAATGAAATGAGCCAGTAGCCTGCAAGCCATTACTCACTCTAGAAATGTTATCAGAAGCACTAAAGGTAAATAGGTAACGTTAGCAGGGCTGCATTTTTTTTTTTTAATGATAAAATAAGACTTTTTCAGGAGTTACCAAATGAGCTGTTCTTCAGTTTCCATGTCCAAAACAATAAGAAGTGTAGCAGGGAGGATGGGCATATGGACACTCGGGGCTAGGCCGCCCAGGCTCAAATCCTCCTCCATTGTTTAGCCTGGGCTTTATGCTTATGTGTTTGCGCCATCTGCAAAATGGGGACAATGGTGGTACCTGTCTCATAAGCTTATCAGAAGAATTAGATGCATTTCTATATAAAGTGCTTAAGATATTATAAATTCTACATATATGTTTACCTTTATTACTCAAGGTATCATTAATACTGAAGTTTACGAATTCTCTAATTCTAGAGCAATCATGTCACAAGTCTAACGTAAAGATGTAATGTAGAAGTGAATTCGTCAAATCACATGACAAAGCAAATAGAAATGAGAGTAGGAACTCTAAAAAGGTAATGAGAGAATACAAAATTTAATCAGAGTTCTTTAGAAAATGCTGACTGCTGCTCTCTGCTCCACGAAACCAGCATCTGCTGCCACAGCAGGGAGGACTTCCAGGAAGGTTCTGGAGCCATCCCATACTGTCATGTCTCAGGTCCGTGGACTTCCTTTGACAAAGAGTGTCCTCTCTGCCTATAATTTGTCTCTCTCTGTTTGTGGTTTTGAATTCTATCCTTAACTGTTCTTTTCTCTTCAGTCTCCTAGTCTTCCCTTTGTTGAACTCTCTCATTTTGATTCATTATGTCTATAGTTTTATCACTTTTCTTCCACTTTGTGAGGTAGCCCATTATGCTCTAATGTTTTATTACTTAAAAATACCATAAAGGGTGATATCTATCACTAAGTGATTTGGCATAGGGTAAAGAAGATAAGGAAAGAATGAAAGGAAGGGGAAAAAGACAAGAACATAAATTACATCCGTCTTTGATTTTGTGCCTATGTGCAACTCTTGTACAGAAAATCTTGTACTTACTAACAGATTATGTTCCAAAGCCCATTTATAACGCTACTTATACATGAGTCCTTAGTGACACAATCGCCACCTGTTGAAGGGGCAGAATTGAAACATCTGTGTTCCGTTGAGTTCAAATTTTAAAAAGTAAGTAAACCTAAATTTTGAAAAGGAACCTCTGTTTGAGGTCTGGAGGTGTGTGCCATGTCTAGGTCTCACAGCAAGAGAGTGGGATTGCACCACAGCTCTGATGGCCCTGGGTTTGGTGGAATGACCGCTGTTCCTGTGACCTTTCAAACCCATCAGCCATTCTGAATGCTTTTCTCCCACACCTTCCTGAATCCCATGTTCTTCAGCAGATGGAACTTGCGGGGCGCCTGGGTGGCTCAGTCAGTTAAGCATCTGTCTTCAGCTCAGGTCATGATCCCAGGGTCCTGGGATTGAGCCCTCCTGCTTCTCCCTTGCGCTCTGCTGCTCCCCCTACTTGTGCTCGCTTACTCTCTCTCTCTCTCTCTCTCTACCAAACAAATAAATAAAATATTTTTTAAAAATGGAACTTGCTTTCTGAAGCACATCCGTTATATCCTTACGATGAGAAGTATGTTAAGTGCTGAGGGACAAAAAGCAGCGGACTTTTCGCAAGTTTAATGGGCATCTTTCTCCTTTTCTCTCGCATGTCAGATAGGCAGTTACTTCTGTGTGTTCTTGCCTCGGGAATTGGACTTGTATAGATGAAGTCAAAGACATGAAATGATAATGGCAAACTTTCAAGGTGAGAGATGAGGCAGAGAAGGCTTTTGAAGTTGAAGAGAACCTTTAAGATAGGTAAGAAGTTATGTTTGTTACTGCGGTGGGTAGCAGTGACCATTAGAATATGTGCAGAGCAACTAAGAAGATGAGATCCTAGCCACTGGACCCCAGATTTTCAGGGTCCCTCCGCCCCAGGTGTGCAAAATATTTGATGAACCTCCAAACTGAAAGGGACATCTCTAAAGTTACCAGTGTGAGCCAATGAG
The DNA here is from genome assembly GCF_017311325.1 of Ursus maritimus. Lineage (NCBI taxonomy): Eukaryota > Metazoa > Chordata > Mammalia > Carnivora > Ursidae > Ursus > Ursus maritimus. Next base: position 72,578,824 of record NW_024423343.1, on the reverse strand, counting down.
TGTGACTCTAAAAGTCTTTCTCTGTAGGCTGGTTCTAGGGGTGAGCTTCACTGAACCTTTTATGGAAAGTCTTGATTATATTAAGGTTAAATTTTCAAAGAGTCTTGAAGGAGAAGAACCCCAGAGGCTGATTTGGGCAGATTTTTAAGAAAGCAAAGCAAAGTACTATCTCCTATGTCTGTCCTGAGTTTGTGAACTAAAACCTGGTAAGCATTAAAGCAACACTTACTGTAGAAATTCTGAAGGGAAACAGTGTCCTGTGACCTTGGAAATTCAAGCAGAGATGAGAAAAAAAAGAAGTTAACTATATGACTAGAATAACACCCAATGCCTTTAGGTAAGACAGAGCAACAAAATGACCAGAATAACTCTTTCTGAGGAAGGATTCAGGAAGAACATTGTTTTGAGAGTAAATTTATAAACCTCAAGATAGATACACAAATCAAATTACACTTTTTGCATGTGTAAAATGTAGACAGTCTATTGCATTACTTTATTCTTTTCAACAAATTTACTCAATGTAATTGTAATCACATAGAGTGAGAAATATTCCACATTTAATAAAATGTTAAGATAGGAAATTAAGGTTACTTGTTAATGAATAATTATACAATAAAGTGTTCATTGACCTTATATGATCAGATGTCTGTTGGGTTAGAAATGTGGGAATAAAAAAAAAGGGAAATATAGTCCTGTTCTTGGGGATCTTAAACAAAATCTATGAGTAAACAATTTGAAAATAATGCATCTATCCAAATGGTAGCATATATAATAGATATTACAAAGTGTTGTAAGCATTCAGAGAAAGAGACATGGCAGGGAAATCTTCCCAGAAGATAAAAGAAAGAATAGAGAAGAAATTCAGGCCATGGAGAGATACTTCTATGTATATTATATATACATATATTTTTTGTCAGTCTTATTTTAACAATGGATAAGTAGTGTCACTATATTCAAAATAAAAATAAAAATACTTGAAATAGAATCACTGATAGGATCCATAATACATCAATATTGAAAAATAAAGAGAGCTAAATACAATTATATCACATTCATGTCTTATTGTCAAATGTACATTAATTACCAAAATAGACATGAAAATTTAAGTTTACAAATATCCATGGGGAGGAAAAAATAATCAAGTCTCAGCATTTTAAATTTCTCCTCTATTTTACTTCAGATACACCCCGCATTTATTAAAACACATGTTATGACTGCTCATAATAAGGTGTGTGCAAATACAAAGCATCCCTGGCACGGAGATTCCCCCAAACTCTAAGTGTCAGCTATGAGAAAAAAGCAATTGAACAGATTTTATACTCAGCCCATCATGAGTCTCCTAGGTAAACTCTGAGGGTTTGGTAAAATGATAAAAATCTGCTCCCCAGTGGGAAGTCTAGTTGACTACAATAGCTAGACATGGAGCTCTAATCATTATTCAGCATGTCTTATGAAAAAGTCCAAAGTCATTGGAAAAGTCTTTGTTTTTTTTCTCACTTAAGTGGCACACAAGGAGGTGAAAACCGACAAAAGCCACTGAACATAGTTCTTATTAACCAACATTAACTGCCTGCCCTGGGAATTGAGTCCTGGTTCTCAAAAGCAAATAATAAAAAGTAAATTTCATCACACAGGGATTTTTTTTTTTTTTGGTTGGGTTTACAAGTATAGGAAAGAGATTAAACAAAATGGCCTTAAAGGCCACTAATGTCCTACAGAGAAGGCTTGCTTCCCAGGATTCAAATCTATTGCAAGAATACCTGTTATTTTCAGAGACAGCTTTCTTTTGATCTCTATAAACTGGCAGTTTTCCCTTACGCTCCCATTACACACCAACTTTTTATTGGAACTCCAATTAGTTTCATTGTTTATCTAAGTGAATAAAAATCTACCACTTCTTTGCAGATAAATCACATAAAGTATTCATGTTATTTTGATAATTGGTACCTATGATTTTTCAGTATTTATATGCAATGTATTAAGGAAATTTGGACAAGATTATTAGCAGATACATCCTGATGGATTCCCTGTGGTGTTGGTTCACTGATAAAATATCCATTTGGCATGTAACATATTAACAAATACGAGATCTAGTTGGCATTATTAGGCTTTAAAAATAGACCACCAGATGCGCACTGGGTGATGTATGGAGTTGGTGATCACTGTATCGTCCACCTGAAACTACCATAACACTGCATGCTAACGAACTGAAATTAAAATAAAAACTTAAGTAAACTAGACTACCAGAATAATTGCTTATGTTCTTGCTCCATTATCAGCTGCTTAATTACTGAGAGAGTTAAGTATTTAAGACAAAAAAAAATGTTATGAAATGTAAGGTAAGCTAGCTCATACCATTCTCAACTTGGTGGTTTATGATCATCATACAAGGGAAGCAAACCTTTTTGGACCAAACTTCAGCAACCTACGTAGGATCTAGAAATTGGGTTAATAAATGTATATGTTGGTCTACAACTCCTGTTCATGTTCCTTTCCTACCTCCTGGTTCCATTTACTGTCTAATTACCAATTCTGTCTTTTATAGAAATTAATTAATAATATTGTACACATACGCCATTAGATATATATAAAGTAATGTTTTCATCTTAGCCTTCCTAGACCTTCAAGTTCTAGATCTCAACACAGGAAAATGCTTCTTCTTTTCAGAGTCATCAAATATCCATGTTGATCTGAAACTAAATTGCTTTATTGTGATCATAAAAATCCTAATAAAAAAGCTATCATTAGTTACATCAAGCATTTCAAACTGAAATGCCTACCCATGCCAAGAAGGTAATTAAAATGAGTAAAGTTGTCAGGGGCGGACTGTCATAAACTGGGCAAAGATGACTCACCCAACTAAAAGAGGCAGCCACCATTCAGCAACAGCTTATTGTTTCCAGAGGGCACAGAGCTCAGACCAGCCTAATCTTTTGATGTTCCAAGAGAAACCAGAATTCTGGGTTTTTATGGAAAGAAATCTTATGTTTTTAAATTCTGGCACCAGTTTCAACATTTTTAAAACATTATGCAAGTCAAAATAAATACATCTGCTGCCTGGATTAGCCAAGTTTGGACCTCTGAATAACAATGCACTTCAATTGGAAAAAAGGTCATATTTGACTCTTGAAAGCCATGATAGACAATTGCCATTCCCATTTCTTTCCCTTCTAGAAAGTTATCTTAATTTTATTTCCTTCACATCCCTTTTTATTTTATGCATCTTTCCAACATTTAATTCAAAATGAACCATAAATAAATAGGGTTAAGAAGAAGGATAATGGGGGCGCCTGGATGCCTCAGTCGTTAAGCGTCTGCATTTAGCTCAGGGCGGGATCCCAGTGTTCTGGGATGGAGCCCCGCATCAGGCTCCCTGCTCCGCTGGGAGGCTGCTTCTTCCTCTCCCACTCCCCCTGCTTGTGTTCCCTCTCTCGCTGGCTGTCTCTCTCTGTCAAATAAATAAATAAAATCTTAAAAAAAGAAGAAGAAGAAGGATAATGGTAGGAAATACTACCACAACAAGTGTGAATAATTGTCTTTTCCCAATTATCTTCTAAAACATACGTTTAGATTTTCCACACTAACGCTCAATAAACCTTCAAGGAAAGTATATGTTCCTACTGGCTCTTGTTAACTGAACAGAACTAAAAGATCAGTGTTCAATCCCTACAAACCAGAGGATATTTTAAAACTCCAAGTACATCTTACTAAAACTGGAAAACAAATAAAACTCCTAGGACATCAGTTGGAAAACTTCTGAATTCTTATCCCTGGTATCATTCAGAACCCATATATGGACATTCATAAATTGAATCAATTGATTCAATATACAAGACACCCAAATATCAATCTGGCTTTCTTTTATTTTTTTTAAGATTTATTTATTTATTTTAGAGAGAGAGGGAGCGAGCAGGGGCAGGGGCAGAGGGAGAGAAAGAGAAAGAATCCTCAAGCAGACTCCCCACTGAGTGGGGAGCCAGACATGGGGCTTGATCCCACAACCCTGAGATCGTGACCTGAGCCCAAATCAAGAGTCAGATGCTTAATTGACTGAGCCACCCAGGTACTCCTCAATCTGTGTTTCTGAACAGCCCTTTCTACTATCTAAGCAGAAAATAGGTGATAGGAAAGAGGCCCTTCCATGAATGCTCAGAAGTTTGATTACAATATTCTTTGTAAAAGAAAATAAGGATATTTTCCAGGTAATTCCAATTAAGGGTCAATGAAAGCATCACAATAAAAGAATTAATAATTTGCTTGGGTCATGTTATAATTTCTCTATACAACATGGAATCAAACTGATTCACTTAAGTCAAGCCATTCATTTTCATTGGGGAGTTAAAAGACACAACAAACACAGGAGAAACATTTGATAGAACTCAACACCATCTCTGTTAAGAATTCTCATCATGCTAAGAATAAAAGAGACCTTCTTCAGCTTGTGATAAAAGGCATCTACTATGGGGGCGCCTGGGTGGCTCAGTCGTTGAGTGTCTGCCTTCGGCTCAGGGCGTGATCCTGGCGTTATGGGATCGAGCCCCACATCAGGCACCTCCACTGGGAGCCTGCTTCTTCCTCTCCCACTCCCCCTGCTTGTGTTCCCTCTCTCTCTGGCTGTCTCTCTCTCTGTCAAATAAATAAATAAAATCTTTTAAAAAAAAAAAAGGCATCTACTATGATCTAGTATTTATAATTAATATTATAAATTAATAATATTGGAACCAACCTAAATGCTCATCCATGGGCTACTCATTGAATAAATTATGGAATATCCATTCAACCAAGCAACTACTTTAATATATAGACATAATAAAGAGTGAACAGATAAGATGTAGAATGATTTACAAACTACATTGAAAAATGAGAAAGCAGGGTGCTCCACTCCTTCCATGAGGGGAGCTTAATCTACCAGTCCCCTGAGTATGAGTTGTGAGTTGGCCATAGTGACTTGCTTCTAGAGGATAGAATATGGAAAGGGAAAAAAAATAACATTATAGTAGGAGAGCTTGGCAAGCACTACCTTAATCAAGTAATCAAGGTTAACATCGTTAATGCTAAGTTATGTTGATAGGACCTTCCCCCTGATACAATGCAATGAGAAAGTCACATCATCTCTGTGATTGTCTCCTCCAAAACCCATAACCTAAGCTTACTGATGTGAAAAACATTAGACAAACCTAACTTGATGGACATTCCACAACATACTTAACCAGTACATGTCAGAAGTGCCAAGGTTATATAAAAAGGAAAAACTAAGAAAGTATCACAGGCGAGAACAGACTAAGGAGATAATAACTAAATGCAATGTGAGATTCTTCATGGAAGTGAACTCTAGACTTCATTAGAATTTCACTAGTTTCCCAACTAATGTCCTTTTTCTGTTTCAGGATTCCATGAAGAATCTCACATTGCATTTAGTTATTATCTCCTTAGTCTGTTCTCGCCTGTGATACTTTCTTAGTTTTTCCTTTTTATATAACCTTGGCACTTCTTCATGGAAGTCTGGAGTTTAGTTAATAGTAATGTGCCAGTGTTGTTTTATTGGTTTTAAAAGGGTATCATAGGAACATAAGATTTTAACCTTAGGAGAAACTGAATGAGGAGTATGTGGGAACAGTACTATCTTTGCAACTCTTTCATACATATAATATTTTTCCAAAATGACAATTATTTTTTAAAGTGAAGTAGAAAAGAATGTATGTAAACATATTACCTTTTGTGATAAATAAAAATGTAAATGTCTTTTTCTTATTAAAAAAACACAGGAAAGATAAATTTAGAGAATGATGATAATCATTTAGTATAGGAAGTGGGTAGGATTGGAGTGAATAGGATATACATTGAGCAAGATTCCCCTGAAATCTAAAATATAAAATTTTAAAACAATAAAACATTGAATACAAACAGATATATTTGATCCGAAACGTGTCCTTGCTGGATTTTTTTTTTCCATTAAATACTGATGAAACAGAAGACTCTAGAATGTAGAGTATCCTGTAGGACAACTGAACTATACTTTCTAAAGGATCCAAAGTCATGAAGAACAGAGTGAGGCAGAAGTAAGGGAGTGGAGGGGGCACTGCTCTAAGGGACAGTAAAGAGATATAACAATTACACCATGTGAACCCTGATTGGATCCTCAATTAAAAGGAAAATAAAAAATATGAGCTGTAGGAAACATATTGGAGAAATAGGGAAATTTAGTATTTAGTGTGGACTGCATACTGTGTGATGCCCCGTAAGTAATGATGAAGTTCTTGGGTGTGATGATGGTGCTATGTTTGTCATAGGATGTCCATGTTCTTAGCAGATGCATGCTGAAGTTATTAAAGGTGAGGTATCATGGTAGCTGAAATCTACTTTCAGATAAATTGGCAAAAAGGGAATTGTGTGCCTATTTACAGTGAGAGATAGATCAAACTTGGAAAGATAGTAACAGTTGGTAAATCTCAGTGTGGGTTACACTGCTGTTCATTATATTGTTCTTTTAACTTTTCTGAGTTTATCATTTTTCAAATAAATAGATTATCAAGAGTCAACTTAGTCTTTTTATACTCTTTCCTTCTGATGAGCACCCATTAGGCGAAGTACTTTACAAGACTATAGTTATTGGCCCATTTATGTTTTCTATTTCTCTGATCAATTTTGCCAACTTTTACTCATAGGAGATCAAGTTACCCATGTTTTCAAATTCTTTAGCACCCTCCACATCTTAAAGATTATATATATGGAGTGCTGTGTAAGTTATGGGAATACTGCTTAAAAATGGTTCCAGTTCCTTCCATATCTGTCATTTGGTGTTTTGTTTCTCACATGGAAGCATCTGGGCTAAATACAGAAACAACCACGAATAATATAGACCAATGTTCAATGCCAAGTACCATGCTAAATGACTATTAGATTTGAGAGTCCATGTACTAGTTGCTAGGGAAAAGTTCTCGTCCTAACCTTTTGGGGTCAATATAAGGAAAAGTGGAGTCCAATGTCATTCACCATTAAATGTACAAGTGTATTTTTCTGAGTTTAACCTCTGCTGCTCCTGCATGCCTTCCTTTCTCATATATTTGAAAGAACAGGATACAGAAAGCCATAGCCATACAAATTGGTCCCAGGCCAAATGATAGCGCTGGGGTGCCTGGCAAAAGCAAAGGCCAAACACACAGAGGGGAAAGATTTCCTCAAATGCAAGATGTTTCCTAAGTACAGCGTGGCATTTTGGGAGACTTTTTCTAATTGTGTCTCTTTCTTCTCTTTGAGTTCATTCTCTATACTGTAAACATTGAGGAGTTGCTATGTGAGCTTTAAAGAGACAGAAGACAATATTTTTTACTTCTCAGTCTTAACATATTAGAACCTAAAACTTAGAAAAATCCTTGCCAAATAGTTACTATGAGGCCAGTTCACGCCTCCGTAAATAATATGAAATGAACATTCACCCAGAATTTTTAATGTCCTTGATATGATTCCCTAAAAATCAACTCAAGATTATTAAAGAATTTACAAAGCTGAATTACAATAACAGGTGGATATTTGTCCTTTATTTTATATTTTTTTAATTTTTAGTAGAAGAAGATGGTAATTTAAAGAATTCTAAAGGTGGAACTGGGGAACTAAAATCTTATCCTAGGATATGTAGATAAGCACATGTGATTTCTGAATTCAAATCCTGACTTTGCCACTTCATATCCACATGGCATTGGGAATGTCACTTTACTTTGCAGCCTTGATTTCCTCATCTCTAAGACAAGATAAGCAAATATCTATGACACAGGATTGTAATAAAAATAAATTGGAAGCTGGAAACATGTTGGACTAGAAGGAAAACAAATCAGTGCTAGATAAACTATGACAAACATATTTTAAAGCTTAGCTCCTAGAAGACAGAGAAATCTCAGAAGACAGAAACTAAGGGGAAAATTGAGCCATAGCAATAATATCTGATTCTGTAAGAGCTAATGAATGGAGAGGTGTAGCTATCAAAGTTAGTTGTGAGTAAGAAGAGTTCAGATTGTATTGCCCACAGGGAAAGACTATGAAGGATTGGGGATACAAAAGGCATGGAATTAGAAATAACACCCCTTAATCACTAAGACCCTCAAAAGACTGCATCTTCAGTAAAAGAAGATCTTAGAGGGGGAAAAAAATCTGAACACTTACTCAGGGATAGCAAAGAAGTTTGTTTCTGTTTAAGATCTAGATGAGAAAAAAAAAAAGTTTCGCCTGAGAATTTGAAAACCCAGACTGTGCCTTCCAGAGGCTTAGAATCTAAATATACACAATATATGTGTGGTATAGTAAAACCTAAGAATAGTTAAAATAAAAAGCAATTAAGGCAAAATGGAGGAACTCAAATGGATATGAGGAACTCAAATGGATACAAGGAACTGATCGATGCTAGTAGCTGTCAGGAGAGCAGATGGGAGAGCATCAAGGTGGATGGTTGTATTAATCCAACAAGGAACATTTACCTGCAGAAGGACATGGAAGAGGGGCGCCTGGGTGGCTCAGTCTGTTAAGAGTCTGTCTTTGGCTCAGGTCATGATCCCAGTCTGTTTTTCCCTCTCCCAGGAGGAAGAAGAGGAGGAAGAGAAGGAGGAGAAGGAAGGAGGGTGGTGAGGAGGAGGACATGGAAGAATGGATATTGAGGGTGTTTGAAAGAAAGGGATTCAGGACTTAAGTTGAAGAAGATGGGAAATGAAAGGCTTTGATGCTGAGAGATAGGAAGTGTAAGATGGGCATAAAGCGCTGGACATCAAATTATGTCAGAACAGGTGTGGTAGGTTAAGCAGAGTGAGAGATCTAAAGAGTGAGGTGGTCCCAGTGAGAAATTGGTATGCTATATTTAGTGTGCTAAAATTTAAGATTTCTCTGAGGGAGTAGATTCAAGATAATGCCACAAGAGAAAATTTCTAAACAACAAAATTAATAACGTTTATAATGGTCCAGGGTGCCAACCATCATCCCCTCCCCCAGGATTCTGCCTGATAGAAACAAGCCAATGAGGATCAAAATCTCAGCTCATTTATAACAGTGCCATGCCCTCCAAATGCCCAGCTTCATGACAAAGTGAAACAGAATCACCTGAGACCAAAGGGAAGGCCTTCAACCACCTGCCCCAAACACTCTTTGTGATCCACTTATTGGGAGTGTGAAGTTTGTAAAGCAGATTTTGACTTACCCATCTGGGTTTTCCTATCAAAGTGAGTCATGAGCAGAATGGAAAGTAGAAGAGAGTGGTGACCTTCTGACCTGATTATGCTTACCATGTAGAAAGAGGAAGTGGAGAAGCATCTGATTCCCTTTGTACTAGGTCTTGAAGCAGATAAAAAATGATAAAGGGAGAAAGGGAAGGGGAAAGCAGAAGTGAAGGAGAGATCCATGTCCCATTTTTGAGGCTAAATAAGAGTACCCACCAGAAAAGAAAAAAAAAAAAAAAAAACCCTAGTCCAGTGGATGTCAAGGTCTGCTCCATTTTACCAACATATTAGCCACTCCTTCTCCTTTAGAGACACAAGTAAAGAGGAGGAGACTGTCTCCACAACCCTTTCCTAATAGAGGGGAGAGCGGAAGTCCCCTCCCCTAGAAGCACAAATAGGGGAATTTGCAAGTCTTCCCAGCATTTGAAATGCTTTAGAGGTCTTCTACTTGTATGCCATCGTCATCCATGGGCAAGGTAGAGGTACAGTTTAAAGAACTGTGGTAAGTCTGTGTAAAATTTGCAGATTTTATCACATGTCTAAGAAATTTCATCCACCAGGTTATAATTATAGACCATCAATTTTTAAATCATAAATCCTAAAGTAAATGGTTTCCTTGGCCTCCATAAGCCTTGTCTATCTCAACAATGGTCACGGCCATACAAGCATTCTCTGAGACCCATGAAGATGACAATGCCTACTTGTCCCTTATAGCTGGAACCTAAGAATGTTTAGTGTTGTTTAGAGCCTGACTTAAATTACTAATCTGCCTCACTATCATAAACATCTTACATTCTGGAGGTTTCAAGCTATATAGGTTTACACACTCTCTTATTACAGTAAAACAGTTCTGATAATTTCTCCACATTATCTACATGTTTAAAATGTATAGGAAACAATAAACTCTGATCCCACTGCATCCATTACAGTATCATAAACGAGGTTTTTAAAAACAATTGCCTATTCTTACCAAATCTTCTCAGCTACTCTGCTCCCTGACATCAATCCTAGTTACATAAATTTGCCTTTCAACTGTCTGGCCAATTTTTCTGTGGCCTGCACAGGCTCTCACTTCTTCATGAGCAGGCACTTGCCTCTTCATCTATTACCAGTCTCTGCCTTCCTTCGCAAATGTGACCCACAGCCTAATGAGATAAACTGTGGAATGGCAGAGAGAGCTTATATGACTTGGGGTTGGGATCAGACAAGTCAAATGGTTCAAAGTGTTCTACCAGCCACTAGAAATATAAGCATGTATAAAATATCTAAATATGCTGTGTTTTAATCCCCTCGGCTATTATATACATATACTTATGTATTAAATATACATGTGTATGGATGTATATGTATGTGTATTTCCATCGTAACCTACGTTGTATAGAATAAGTGAGATAATGCATACAAATATGAAACCATCCAACAGTGCCTGCACATAGTAGGCATTCAGTGTCAATTCCCCTTTCAACAAAATGTGGGTACCATTTTTGAAAAATTGCCAGCTCCCATCACCATGTCCGAACATCACTCCACTCTGGCCACATCAGTTACTGCTTTCTGGACAAAAAATATATTTTCAACAGGTCCATTGAAAATAATGTTTTCCTGACTCCATTGGCCAGCTGGCCGATTGCTCAGTTCAGCTCACAGGAGGCCCTGCTGAGACACAAGAGTGCAGGAGGAAAGGGGAAGCCAGGGTGCTAGTCACCTTTTCTCTCTTTTTCAGGTAGCATCTCCAGCAGCAGCAGCAGCAGCTTGCACTGGACAGGCTGTCCCTCCAAGCCCCAGCTCCCTCTTACGAGGCTGTAAGAGAAAATCTGCTCATGCCGTCCATAGCTTCGCAGCTTGCAGGCAATCTTGGGCATTCCCTGGCTTGTAGAAGCATCACCTCAATCTCTGCCTTTATCTTCATATGATATTCTCCCTGTGTTCCTGTCTGTGTCCAAATTTCCCATTTTTGTAAAGATACCACTCATATTGGATTAGGGACAGGCACTACTCCAGTATGACTTCATGTTAACTGATTATATCTGCAATGACCCTATTTCCAAAGAAGATCACATTCTGGGGACTGGGAGTAAGGACTTCAACGTCAGAATTTTGTTTGGAGGGCCACAATTTAACCCATAATACAGGCTAAAGTGCATGTGGGAGAATGTAATTGTTAAAGGTTGATGCAAAATCTAGACACTTCTTTGAATGTAATCTTTATGCTATAAAAATAGAAAATCTGCAAGACTTTTTCCTTTCTTTGCTGATCATTTGGAAGAGAAAAGAGAGAAAATTCAAATGTAATCAGGCCTTTCCTTTATTCATAACCCTAGGTACTAAGTGATTTGTGAAGATATCAGCTTATGTTTCATTTATATTATGGTATTGAACGACGTAACTGTATATAATTTATGATGGCTCTTCCAATTAGTTGGGTTCCTTAAAAAGACAGGTCACCCAGAGAGGGTCTGGAAGCGTGTTAATTAGAATCAAATAAGACAGATTGGCATTACATGACACCCCTTTGAAAGACACAGTAGAATCAAAGAAAGAAGAGATTTACTATAAACAGTTACAGAAAGAAGACAAAACAGGACACAAATGAACTGAAACTGATGCCTTGCAATCCAAGAAAGCAGACCAAAATATTACTGCTTAGAACAGCCTCCTAAGTAGAAAAGAAATAAAATGTTATTAACGCAGAAACAAAGCTTAAAACCAAATGGGAGTGAACTGATACAAAGACCTCAAAAGCAAAGTTGTTACAATAAATTATTTCAAATGTATGTTTGCATTTTGCTTGAAGCAAGAAAAGCACTGACATTATACAGGGGAGTGGGGGGTAAAGCGGGTTGTCCACCAGCTTCAGCTCAAGGCCAAGAGCCTATTATGGTATAAGTGTTTAGGAGAAATAATTTCCTGGAAAAGACTGCTTAGGAGAAGTACAAATTTCTTGAGATCTGACCAAATTTGACCCTCAAATCTTTGAATTTTGAATGGAGACATTGGAGTCAGGAATAACTTCATTTTCAAAGCCTTACAGTAGCTCTAGCTTTGAAAGAAGGGGAGATTTGAATTCACCTTTGAGGCACATATTTTCTTTGATTTTATTTTAAAACCACCATAGTAAGTATTTCTAGTAAAGGATATGCAAAACAGAGCTCCTTTTCTGAAACAAGGGACTCTACTATGCTCCAAGACAGTAACCGGCTCTGTATGATTTTATGAAACAGTTGCTTTGTGGTAAGAAATAATGCATCTCTAGGTCCATGTATCCTCTTAAGAAACATTTGGAATAATGATATACAATTACTTGTTGGGGTATATTTGTGTGTGTGTGTGTGTGCGCGCGCACATGTGTGTGTGTGTGTGTGTGTGTTCTTATTCAAGCAACTGTCAGGAGATTGGGAATTAAGACTGAGAAGACTACTGGGGCGCCTGGGTGGCACAGCGGTTAAGCGTCTGCCTTCGGTCCAGGGCGTGATCCCGGCATTATGGGATCGAGCCCCACATCAGGCTCCTCCACTATGAGCCTGCTTCTTCCTCTCCCACTCCCCCTGCTTGTGTTCCCTCTCTCGCTGGCTGTCTCTATCCTGTCGAATAAATAAATAAAATCTTTAAAAAAAAAAAAAAGACTGAGAAGACTACAAAATGTCGTATTCCCCTCAAGCAAGTGGACAACCTATAAGAAGAAATAAGTCTGCATTTGATGATTTGCACCTGAACCTGGACATTTCGTGGTCCATAAAGTTTATGCCAAGGAAAATAACACAGAATTTAGGCAATAAACTCATGTCAGATTATGCATTCTCACATGAATGCACTGTTGGAGACTAAAGGTAAGGACAAGTTCTATGGATAGGAGATGGATAGTGAGTAGATAATCCTGAAATGGAGATGATTTACAATTTAAAAAAAACTAACTAACTAAGGACTTTATCTTACACTGGGCTATAGAAAGATGTCTCCCCTTGGAGTGCTTTAGATGTGTGCAGAGGGCTGGTCCTACACAGTGCACAGACATACTGAAGTCTTCCCAGTGCGGCAGTGAGGGAAACTGCTCTTAATGATATATCCAGCACCCAAAGAGTCATACCCAGTATTGAATCCAGTGTAAGGTGGCCTTGTTTGGGGCACCATCTTGTTATCCTTAAGTCTTAAGGAACAATTAGTTAAATGCTATAATCTGATCTCGTCTGTGTTGTGGAGGATTCGGAGCAGGACCTATGTCCATGTTTGGGACCAAGTAGGGAAAAGAAGAGCAACCTTATTCCTCCTCCTAAAGGTTGAATATTTACAACAGCATCTTCCCAAGGAAGGTCAGTTTTTCCAGAACCGCAGGATATAATGGGCAGCAAAGCAAACAGGAGGTCCTAACAGGTAACTACCAGACTAACACCAGGTATGGAAAGAACTTCATTGTAGAGTATGGGAGGAGTTAATTCTCCTAATTTCTAGAGGGAAAGGATATCTAAGGAAGATGGGAGTTTGGCAGTTAAGGTCCCAGTATTACTCATAAAGTAAATCCCCACCCCCAAAAAACCAGATATTTCAGTTAAGTGCACTTGGAAGTTTCTAGGCTTTGTAATCTCTTTTCTGTATAGCGTTACTGATTCATCTTTGAGAAAGATGCTAATGTATGCTGTTCTCATAAAAACATGTTTTTCTTTAAAAAAAAAACAATGGAGTTTAGAAGGAAAGGTAACAGTACATTCATCCTTCCATTGCACTGGAAAAGATAAAATCTCTAAGTAATTTTTAAAAGTTTTAATTCATTTCAGCTGATAGCTTTCTTCTTCTCTCTTCCCAACCACACTTACTCCCACACTTTAAAGTTTTAACCAGTCTTAGAGCATGGCAGAAAATGCTAAATTTTACCTCCTCTCCCTGCCCACTCTTTGATAAGCTTGTTAATGAGTAATGAAATAACCAAAAGGTGAGGAGAAGAAGGAAAAAGAAGAGAGGTTAAGGGGCCAGAATAATCAGCACACTAATTAATCTCATCTGACTAATCCTTGACTCATGGAGAAACATGAGAAATGTCCCCAAATATTAACGTCATTCTCACTAGATAGACATCGATAACCTCACAAGGGAAAGACCGGGGGAAAAACCCACCTTTGCTGTAATTATCACATCGAAAGCATTCAGGGAATATATTTCAGGCATAAAATGTAAAAGTAGTTTAAATTTCTTTCAGGCACGTCCTAGCAATAACATAGGTGGAAAGAAATTTGGGAAGGGCAGGTAAAGGGTCATTTTGTCCATCTTTCTGTCTCCCAACAGAGCAATACTTGCGTATTCAGACCCACAACTAGCAAGGCTACCAAAAAGAAGAAGCTGTTTTGCTTAGAAAATACAGATGAGTCCCACGTTTTTTTCCCAATAAATATGTTCTGTGAAATGTGGATAAATCAGATTTTTTAAAATATACTTTATTCTGTCTAAAGAAATTATGTAATATTTTTCATAAAAGTAAATGTCATTTTAAGATAATTACCTTATAATATTTTTTAAATTGAGGCCTATCTGTGGATTCACAAATAAGTTAATGTAAAAAAAAAAATGTTCTACCTGTGCCCCCTTAAAGAAAAGGCTAATTAGAAATGTGTGGACGAACACTTTTGCAGTATTTACTAATAAGATAGTTCACCATCCTGAACAGAAAATTTCAGCCTCCCTCAATCACTAGTGCATCCCCTGCTTTACTAAAAGGAAATGCTTTATTTGATTTAAACGCTGTTCCTTGTCTAAGGTCACAGTCAGTTAGTGACAGGGTTAGGTTTCAAGCTTGCCCTTAGTTTCTGGCCCAATGTTCTATCAGTGGTACTGTGTTGTCTTCAGCAGTGCTCTGTTTTGAACCCTGGGTTCTGAGTATTCCCCACATTCAAACATTCCCCAACCTCTCCATACCTGCTTTTGCTACTTTCTACCCTGCTTCTCCACATCCTCCCAATTTGTTATTGTCCATGATGTAGCCCGATAATGCCGCCTCAAAGGTAACCTTAAAGAGAATTCATTAAGATTAGACTAAAAAGATTACCAGTGACCAGTCCTAATTTCTTATTTCTTGAGGAAACCATTAAAATGCCCTTTAAGACTGACAGGTCCAGTTGTTTCAGGGGAACAGTCCCAATGTCCGGCAACCCCAGGAAGGAAAATTTTTCTTTAAGAAAAAAGTTAACGCAAAAAATGGATATAATACAGAAGTGACAAAAATATTAGTTTTTCTTTCTTATGCCTTTTGTGGGTTTCCATTTTCCTAGATCAAGTGGAGAAATTCCTTTTAAACGATGTACCCCCACTAAGATCTGACCTGATTAGTTCATGTACTCCAGAAAGAAATTACTGTGTTTAAATGAGTGAAAACCTTCTATGGCTAACTCTGCTCCCTTCATTGGGAGAAAAACTGATAGATGACACCAAACTGACATCTCAGAATTTATGGGGACTTTACTATTAGAAAGTGGGAGATTATACATAACTTTAAAAAGAAACTTCATTATGAAGCTTCCGTGGCATTTTAAGTTTCTATATCGCCTTAAATATCTGTGAGGGAAAAAAAAACTTAGAAAGCAACATGAGGTGTAAGTACCTGGTCCAGGATACACCATCCCGTTTGACTGAAGAGAACTAGATGCTCTGGTTCTTTTATGGGAAACATATTCAACTTCCCCAAACCAATCAGGAAACCAAATTATCTCTCCGTTAAAGAGGAATGGAAGAACAGAACGGAATGGGAAACATTTGTCATGCTAGCCCCTCTCTAATGCTTCCTGGGACCTATTTATCTCTTGCTTATTATGTAGTCTGTATGACACAGTTTCTAAAAGCTGTCCTGCCGCTCTGAGGAATAGTGAGGAGTCGTAGTCCACGGACCTCACAAAGAGAACCGCCCCTCCCCCCTGGAATCAAGTATGGCTCCCCATGGCTGCTCAACCTTAGAAACTTGTGGAATGTCCATGGTCTGGGGAACTACCAAGGTAATTTTGCTCTGGGTGAAACTCAGAGAGGGGCTGTTCTTCACATGCTATTGATCTCAGATGGAAATCTATCTTCCTTCACTGGGTATGCTGCCCTTTAAAGTCTCCCACTTCGATGTAATGGGTCAGATAGAATATTTTTCCATGTTAGGGGGTGGAAGTTTTTCCGATGCCCCCAGTTGCTCTTTTCTTACAGAAAGCAAAATTCAGATTTCCTTTGGGTGCAACAGACATCAAGAAATAAAAAAAGCGCGGTCTCACATTATGCAATGCAATATGACATCCAGATAAATCAGACGTCAGAAATCACCCAGGGCAGAAATAAGCTTCCTTTTCGAAATGTTTGGGCACCTAAAACAAGAGTAAAAGAATTGCACAGACAACACCCCAAACAATTGTTACGTAAAAATTAATTAAATAATATATTCCTTACAGGCTCGTCCTGAAAATATAGGTTGTGGGCTGCCTGTTCAAGCACAATACTTTAGGAAATATGCTTAACAAAGGAAGAAATAGTAATCAGACTTGTAAAAACAATTTGTAGCTGGTTTCCGTGCCAATACAGTACAGATTCTTCTTGAGTCACTATAACTTGAGCAAAGAAGATATGAAGGGACATAGACCATTATGAATGCTTCTGGTTGAAATAGTCAAATAATTTTTGACTCAAAAAAATCTCTTAAACAGAAAAAGATTCCCTTAAGTCCTAATTCCAGTGGGCTCTAATTCATTTTATTAGATATAAATCCCAATATAGAATTTCAGTGGGGTAATCATTTGTATTTTAAATGCCATTAGTTTCTTTTGAAAATTTCCCAGTGCTTCTTCCAAAGATAATGAAATTCTCCCCAAAATAAGTTAGAAGGTGATGTGTGGAAGCAGATTAAGGGAAAGCATGTGCCTCGTTCTTTGAAAAGGTGCATTTTTATATTTCTGCAAATACTAAATAACAGAGAGCTGAAGAACTGAACTTCATATAGTACACCTGTGTGAAATATTAATGAGACAAGTTCCCAACCTGTAACTCTTCAGTGAAAGTTAGCTACGTAGGGAAATTGGCTCAGGAACATCTAATGTATTGGTTGAAATGTTAGAGGTGATGTCTGAAGTTTGTAGCCTGTCAATGCGAGTAAGAATATATGCTAGTTCACTTGCTGCAATAGCTTACATCTTTTTCTGGATTTTTCTTGATAGCTGGACAACTGAAATAATTTTAGCAGATAAAGTTCTCTAAGTTATACACCCAGTGTCGTTGCGTGCTTCTTGGTCTTTCTCCTAAAATTAGAGAATTCTTTGTCCTATAGATAATCTTGCCTTAGGCAGAAAGAGAGGAATGAACAAAATGTTCAAAAAATTTTTTCGATACTTTATTTTTATTCTAACTGTGGTATGACCGGAGCCCTAGATTTCTCTGTAACCCATTGCTATAGATACTAATGTGAATTTAAAACTTCCATAATAAAAATTTCAAAATGGATATTAATGTGAATTTTAAAACACTACAGCACAAAGGAGAAAGCATAATTCCACCCAGAGAGATTTAGAAGACTTCACTAAAGGGCAGAATTTGAGCTCTTGAAGCACGCATAGGAATTTTCCAAGTGGAAAAAGGGGGCAAAAAATTTCAAATTTGAGGAATAGCATGTGTAAAAGCCTGTGCTCCTACAAGGGTATAGTGAAGTAAGGAAATGACTAGCCTTTCTGACCAGCTATGGAATCAAATCCATAAGGGGTGATGATGGGTAGGAGCCAGTGTAATTGCAAGCCGATGTGAATTTATTCGTAGCATTATGAAAATCCTCATTTTTAAAAGGTGATTCTGCATCTGCCTAGCTCCACCCTGCCTTATACCCATGCTCAGAATGGAACAAAAGATATGTTGTAGGAACCTGCCAAATGAACTGCCAAAATCGATAGACTATACTTTCTTGAGCAGAGAAACTGCAGGTGCCTTCATTAGAAAGGAATAGGAGGCAAAATTCTGGAAAGGAAATGAGGAGATAAAGCAAATCTTACATCCACAAAAAGATAGATGACATTACATGAAAAATTTACATAGAGGAAGAAATGTTACTCCCTGAGGTTAGCATTGGATGGACTAAACTGAGTGCGTTAAACTGTGTCTGCACAAAGGGGATGAACACAATAGCAGGTGTTTGAAAAGGGAGGTATAAGAATATAAGTGACTGGGCCTAAACACAAGGGCTATTGGCCACTTTTTCCCATGTGCGGAGGGCTGCTAGAAAGCCGTATGGTACATATAATAGATTCTAACGATCTTGTTCTGAGACTACTTGAACCATTCACTCAGTTTGGCCCAGTCATTGGATCATTTCTGTGCAGGTGGGAAATTCCCATATTAACTAGAATATCATGGGAGGGTTTTTTTTTCTTCATTTAAATTCAGTTTAGTTAACATATAGTGTATTATTAGTTTCAGATGTAGAATTTAGTGATTCATAGTTGCATACAACACCCTGTGCTCATCCCAACAAGTGCCCTCCTTAACGCCCATCGCCCAGTTACCCCATCCTCCACCCACCGTGCCTCCAGCAACCCTCAGTTTGTTTCCTAGAGTTCAGCTCTCTTATCGTTTGCCTCCCTCTCTGTTTTCATCCTATTTTATTTTCCTTCCCTTCCCCTATGTTCATTTATTTTGTTTCTTAAATTCCACATATGAGTGAAATCATATGGTATTTGTCTTTCTCTGACTGACTTATTTCGCTTAACATAATACCCCATAGTTCAATGGGAGGCTTTTTAAAAATAGTGGCCAGATTGGTTTCTTAGACTATAAACAGTGGTGACAATGTAAAGAAAGGCCTAGAGTAGAGAAAACCACTAGGGTCTATGATGCATAAAGAGTGAACGGAAACTAGCATGACTTCAATGATGGTTTGTACAAGGAATAAAGTCACGAATGAGCAATTAAGAGCTGATTACTGCTGCTATTTGTCCAGAGCCAATGAGAATGAAAAACTGGGCTACCAACAGCCAATTCAAGTAGCTCCATCAGTTTAAACCATTTCCCTCAGTGTGCCTGTCAGGATATAGTGCAGCTTATGAGAGGACCCAGAAGTTAAGTGAGTCTGGTCAGAAGGAGATTTACTTGTGCAATTTTGCAGGAAGTATTTGGAAAGAAAGGAGAGCAGAGCATTATTTTTACAGAAAAAGACATGGATTTCAAACTTCCCTTGAAAAGTCAGCACCTGTTCTGGGATAAATAATTATAGGCATAATAAAATGCCATTTAGAAAGTCATCACATGAGGAGAAAAAAAATGAACTCAGATGTATTATTCTTTTGTGGGTACAGAAAGTATTTGAGGAAACATCACATCGACTTGGCCATTAGCCTTTCAATTTCTTTCTTGGCTGGTAATGATTAATAATTGTAGCACAAATCAGGATCATTAAGGACTTTTAAAATCATCTATTTAGGTTCATGCTGGATATATACAAATATTCTTTAGCTATTCCTTGAACATCAAAAATTTTAAATCTAGTACTTTTAAATGTCCTAAAAGGAAACTAGTTATTTAAAGATATCCTGTGATAGATGGTTGGTAAAGGAAGAATCCTTTGGAAACATGAATAATTCCCCCATATTTATAGGTTAGTCACTTTGAATTTTCATGTACTGAATTATGCTTTCTTAAGGGAAGTATATCCTGACTAGCAATGATTTTATGTTACAAAGTGTATGTCTTATACTTATTTCAGATTTCAGTGCAAAATGAATGCAAATATTATTCCAATCACCTTTATACTATAAATATGCCAAAATATCTTAGCCAATGAAAAACTCCCTACTGCTAAATACATGTTTTCATGAAAAACAAATTAGATACATTTTCCTAAGGAGAAGAATTTAAATGTATTCTTTGAATCATGCTCCACGATTTTTTTCCCAAAGCAGCTTATGCTATTCCTTACAAAGTCAATGTTTACCAGTATATTTATATGATTTTCTTTCTTTTGTTTTCCCTCTATTTGGCAGAACACACAGTACTATATAGGCATGTGTCTGAATATTTAGTCATAGTATGCCAGGAGTCCACACAATGCTTAGGACTGTTTAGTTTAACAAAGAATGTGTGGTTTTTCATGTGCTGGCACATTTGTATGAATGGCTCCAAAAACTCTATTAATGGCAGAACATACTTGTCACTTGAAATTTACAAAAGCGCAATGAGTTTAAACAAACCACCACCAACTTTATAAATATTTTTTTTAACTTGATGAAAAAAAACACAAAAAAAACAAAACCCTGATGAGTATTGGAAGCATGAGGCAGTGCATCGGAATTTAGGGAAACAAACTCTAGGGCCACATCTTTGTATTTGCCTTTTGAATATGTCCATGTTCTGCTTCTAACAAAGAGATAACATGAAGCTCAAAATACGATTTCTGGCCTTCCGTATATGTCATTTATAAATGCTGGAACAACCGAATATTCAATAGCCAATCTGCCCATAGTTGAGATCTAATTTGTGATCTTTGGGTTGAGATAGTGTGCAGCTGAATTAGGGAAACATTATTTTAAAATAAGGTGTTACTGGATTTAAACATAATAAACTATTTCCCCTTATGTGGAAGAGAAGTGATGAGAAATTACCTTTTCTGTCTTTGAATTTTTATGGATAACAAGAATTTCTAATATTGAGGCAGATGTTTGAAGCATTTGCCAGTAAAAAAACTGTGTCATGAATGTCCAAAAAGCTATTTTACCTTTCTTGAAAGGTTTGCCTTGTCATCTCCACTTGTGCTTCTCAAACTTTAAAGAAACATCTGGGATGTTGTTAAAAATGAAGATTCTAATTCAGTTAAATCTGGGCTGGTAGCCTGAGATTCTGCATTTCTGACAAGCTCCCAAGTGATGTCATTTTTGTTTGTCTGTGAACTACAGACCAAGGATATGGATAGTTTTCAAAATTTGGGGATCTAGTCTGTATCATATTTAATGGTGGGTGAGTTATCTTTTCTCAACTCCATCTGACCCAATTTACTCAATATTCGTTGCAGACTTGTAAGGATAAAGCAAGCACAAAGATTACATAGTGGGGGATGTCTGGGTGGCTCAATCAATTAAGAATCCGATCTTGATTTCAGCTGAGGTCATGATCTCAGGGTGGGGAGGTCAAGTTCTGCACTGAGCAGGGAGTCTGCTTGAGATTGTCTCTCTCCCTCTTCCTCAGTCCCTTTCCCCTCTCACACTATCTCTCACCTTAATTAGTTAATTAATTAAAATAAATACTACATAGTGATATGAAAATAACATGATATATCCCAAAAGCCTGTGTTTGGTAATAGTTCCTCTGTGCACAGGGCACAGTCTTCATCCAGTTGCATCAACTCCCTGAACCACAGTTTCTTCTTGTGTAATTTGGGGATATGTCCTACCTACTTCATAAGGATGTTGGAAAAACAACAGTTGCAACATTTCTCATGCGTATTCAATGATCCCTCCCCGCATACAGGGGCCGTGTTGTTTGCAGTTGCGGGGAGCAGGAACAGGGAGCATGGATTCTTGAATCACCACTTTGTGTTCCAGAGATTATTAGAAGTAGGCAGATCAATTTTAAGAATGAACACATATTAAAAAAGAAGAATGATGAGAAGGAGAAGAAGGAACATATATTGAGATTCTGAAATTGTGTGGGTTTTTTTTAAAGATTTATTTATTTATTTATTTATTTTAGAGAAAGAGAAAGCAGCAGGGAGGGGCAAAGGGAGAGGGAGAAAGAGTTTTAAGCAGACTCCACGCTGAGCATGGAGCCAGATGCAGACTCGATCTCACAACCATGAGATCATGACCTGAGTAGAAACCAAGAGTCAGATACTTAACTGGCTGTGCCACCCAGGTGCCCCTAGATTCTGAAATTTTGTTTCTTGATAAGTACTCATGCCCGAGTACCTCCTACAAATTCTTCATGTGCTTCCAGGGATGCCCAAAGACTTCCATGTTTGAAGACTCCTGATCTGGATTACTCTTCTTTAGTTTATTTTCAAGGGTAACACCTACCTTACTTTCAATCTGCAAATCTAAAAATACTGCATTCAGGGGCACCTGGGTGGCTCAGTCAGTTGAGCATCTGCCTTCAGCTCAGGGCGTGATCCCAGCATTCTGGGATTGAGCCCCGCATCAGGCTCCTCCACTGGGAGCCTGCTTCTTCCTCTCCCACTCCCCCTGCTTGTGTTCCCTCTCTCACTGTTGCTCTCTCTATCAAATAAATAAATAAAATCTTTAAAAAAAATACTGCATTCATGAAGTTTTCATGATCCATGTCCTACCCACTCTCCCCACAACACAAACACACAGCTGGATGTGAATTTTCCTTCTTCTGAAACCTAATGTTAGGATTCTCTTCCAAGATCCTTTTTTACAGGACAGTCTTTGGTGTAGATATGAATTTCATTTTCATATTCCCCTATTAAATAGTAAATGACCTAAGAGCAAGATCTGTCTTGACATTCTGTGGCCCTGAGATATTTAGCACATTGTTTAGTACATGTCAGGTACTCATATAGTTTTAAGTTCCTGTTCTCAACACATATTTATTCATTTATAAATTTTATATGCATATACTTGCTATTGTATTAACATAGCATGCACAGAGAAAATATGTAATTTTTAAGCACGAAGGATAAAATTATGCAAAATAAAAAATAGAAATGTTAATATTTTTGTCCTATGCCCCAAATGCACTCGTTGAAGTTTGGAATTCTCTGTCTTAGAGAATATAAAATAGATAAATATCAATTTCTTTGCTCCATGACTATATATCTAGTGCCAGTATAATTCACTGAGATACTATTCTGTGTATGTTCTCTGCAATTGTTCTCCTGAGTTTAGGAAGCAGAAAGAGAGAAGGAATCTGAATCAGGAGCTCTTCCTCCTTCTTGTAAAGCCAAAGTTGATTGAGAAGATGAGATGAGGATGAGACAGAGGAGAAGGGGAGGGGAAGGGAAGGCAGAGAGGAAAGGAATGATGACGGAGGAGAAAGAAAGAGAGGCTACATTGGTGAATTCCTGGTGTGGGGGGAACGGTAAAGTCAGCTGAGTCCCACTTCCACTACACGTCAGATAGATGAGTTCACAGGATTCACAGATCTTGAATGGTGAAAACAGTGCTCCCAAATCTGGCAAAGATTCTCCTAAAGCTTGGGTGGCATCAAAGCAGAGAACTTTTGGATTCAAGGGACCACCTAGAATTAGACCTGGGTACCTCAGCAATCCTATAGTAGTCTGCCAGTTCCGGACACTACACAGTGCCCTTCAATTTCCAATGTTTCAATAGAAAACAGGAGCCCTAATGGTGGCTCAGATGAAATTGTATGCCAGCTGGGCTGGATGGGGTTGCAGAGTTAAATGGAGATAATTTAAAACAAGATGTGATCATTCTCGCACACGTGAGCACATACATCCCAATATTTCCAACCGCTGCCGATGCTATCTTGAACCTACTACTCCTTTGAATCACGTTTTCACGGTCACTTTTGATGGTTCTCCTTAATTCTTCCATTTCTTATCAGCAGCCTTTATAATGGTCCTTCATATGTATTATGCTCTCAGCAAAAATGTTTAAGGAATGAACTCATTTATTAGAGAGTGTTATTAGTCTTACAAATTATAGATATTTCTCTCTGGTTTTTTAAAATAATCAAACAACACTTTACTGTTTTTGTATCACAACTACTTGACACCCAACAACCAAAGACAGTGAAACCAAGGGGAGGTGATAATATTCTTTGCAAAATTTAAACTAAATTAAATGAAAACTTGAACATCAAAAGTAAAAAATGATGGTGAAGCCAACTCATGGTGACCACAAGTGGCAGGTACTATCTCATAAAGGCTAAATGCCAAGTGGTTAAAGTAATTACTCTACAAGTAATTACCATGGAAATAGAATCCTATTTCATAATTACAAGGCCGTTTATTTTTTTTCTTCTAGAGAGGTTCTGATATGCTGTCCATGCTACCAAATGTCTTTGCTAATAAAAAAGCTAAATGTGTCTTTCAGTTTATCATTAAGTAAAATCATCTTTCTAGGTGAAATTAACACTAAAGAAACTAATTACTATTTTAATAGGAAGTGAGGATAGTTACGGTGCACTTTGAAACTTTGAAAATAAGTTGATTATTGAATAATTGCTCTCTATGTAAAGTTTTGGTCATTCATACAGGTAACTCCAATCTAATCCAATAATTAAATCCTTCAACATGACTTGAATCTGAATCTACTCATTGCACCCCCTCCATATTTGCTTAATATTTTTCACTGTTCCAGAATGCTTAACATAATTAAATCTTCCATTTGGAATCTAGTTCTTCTGTTCCACAGAGCAGTAGAGTGCTCCGAGGAGTATTTTAAGGAGTCAGATATCTTAAATCTCTGATGAAACAGAATTACTAACGTCTATCTACTTTCACCAGCTGGCAGTCATTCTAATCCTTCTTGTATATTTAATGGAAGTGAAATGGTGCAAACACATACCTTATATGCATCTACTAAAATCACCTTGAGTTCTTAAACACCCAATAAACTAGACATATTTTATACAAGTGTCTTATATGTATATATAAATGCATATATATATTATATATATATATATAAAAATTTTATATATATATAAAATCCACAAAGATAGTGTGGATAGTGGGGAGAGCTCATGGATTGCAGAGAACAGTAGGAACACTAGAAATGGAGATCTTCTCTTCTCTTTTGCCCACTGTCTTTCTGGGGCTGTTAGCTCTGCTAGACCTATTCCATCCCCATATCTCCCCCATCTGGTTCCCCACATCTTACATTATTAACAGGAAAAGAGAGAAGCATGGAACAGTTCTTTCTAAGAAAATATCTTTGCAATTGTTGTTTTCCAATGTGCTAAGACTATTTAAATTTGTATCAAGTTTTTTTTATAACAAAGGCATAAGAAATTAAGAAAGCTAAGTCACTCTTAGGAGAAGTCTAATAACCCATAATCCTATTCTATGTCTTACCAAGAATTGGGTGATAATTTAATTTCATATTCTAATTTATTAGAAAAGCACATCACTTCATGCCATAGGGGCTCATTGCATCACAAAAACATTCATTTTTTTTTTGAGGCTTTATTAGAAACCCAGTACATAAAGGGATTGTTTATCACATGTATTTCCTAAAGCCAGATATTGTTCAGCCAACTAAATTTTGTGGGAAAATAATTTCTCATAACCTTAACCATCTATTTCCTCCAGCGGAGCCCAGGACATTTTACGCAGCAATATCTTAATGCAACATATCTATGAACCACAGTGAGAAAATTTAAATATAGGGGGAAATGGTCATGTTGAGGTTCAATTGAGTCAAAAACAAGCTCCCAGAAGAGTATCGGGCTCAAGTTAATAAAGACATTTCTTTCATGAACTACTTGAACACGTACTGCAGGGGGCTGGATCTTAAATAAGATTTAATTTCTTTGCCTTAGCGGGAGTGTGTGAAGCCGCCTCCATTCCAGCTTATATGTGTAATGGGATGATCTACCTGGCCGGTTCTGTGGGTAAAGCCACCAATGATTGTTACTGAAGAGAATAACAGAAATCTGTTTTACAGAGTTTAGTAATCTGCATTTCGCAGCTTGGAGGTTCACTCAGTCTATAGATTCCTGGCAGATAACACCTGAACAGTCCACAACTAAGCTTACATCAAATAATATGACCCAAACTATGTGAGTGATATGAAGAGCTAAATGGCTCTAGATGTTAAGTAAAAATCTCTTTTGGTACCCATATTTTTCCATAGGAATTAAACTGTGACCCAATGTTATTAGCCAATTATAATGATTAAAACAACATTGCTCACCTCATCTGTTGCCTGGAACTTTTGTAAATAGCCAGTGTATCTCTTTTAGAAAATTGTGCACAATTAATATGTTCAGAAAAATACAATATTTGCTCTTATTAAAGGTTGGAAAGGAGTTTTGAGGAAGATACAGTACACACAACTTCTAGAAACTGTATCCTGAAAAGAATGCTTGCAATTTTCTAAGATTTCATATAGAAATAATACTTTTTCTAGAAAACCAATACAGCATGATGAGAAATGATCCGTCTGATGATGTTTTTGAGGACCTAGTCATCAGTCTTGTGCATTGGCATCTTAGTACCTGCCTTCGTGAGCTTTTATGAAGGTAAATATTTTAAATATACAATTATGTGCAAAAGTGGGTGTAAAAAAACTACAAAAATGCCTTTGAATCCTGAGTAAGAAGGTGAGAGAGAACTGGCACAGATAAAGAGTTAAGGAAGAGGTAAAATTTAAGCGGGGCCCCAAACAATTGGATGGAATGTGAATCGGTAAAGGAAATTTGGAAGAACACCCTTGTTAAGCACAATAGGTTCTCGGGATTCTCACTTGCTGTCTAGAAAAAGGAAGAGCCTCACCAAGAAGTCCTAAGGTGCCAGGAGACATTAGGAAGATGATATTCTCTCTGCGGAGGAATTTTTTTTCTTCCAGAAAAGATCTGTATCTTTTTTTTTTTTTAAGATTTTATTTATTTATTTGAGAGAGAGAGAAAGAGGGAGAGCAGTGGGGAGGGGCCGAGGGAGAGGGAGAAGCAGACTCCCTCGTGAGCAGGGAGCCCAACACCTGGCTGGATTCCAGGATTCCAGGACCCTGGGATCATGTCCTGAGCCAAAGGCAAGACACTTAGCCCACTGAGCCATGCAGGCCCCCTTCATAGATCTGTGTCTTTTTATACCCTGTTAGCAAGAAAGGGATACTAGATTAGTTTCATTAAAAATAAAAGTAAAAAGAAATGTCTGTATCCAATGGCAAAATCAAGCATGGACTCAAAACATATTGACCCAGTTTGAGACAAGGGTTGAGCAACAATTTATTTCCATAAAAAGGTTAAAAATCCCAGTCAACAGGTATCATTATATGTGTAAGCCAACAGAGAAAACGGCAATGCAAAATAACATGTTTTTTAAATGCCAGCAAAAAACTAAACATCTTTAAAAGTTATTTTTAAAAATGTGTCTTCTACTTCCTTCTACTAAAATGTATTTTTCATTAATTTTACACAATTTGGATAAGACGTGAAAGCCATCACTTGTTAGAAGTAGGATACGGATGTTTTAGATGTTCCTGAGAAGTTGTATATACAAATCTTGATCAGTTAGCTCTTTTTACTATCTGAAGTAAATCCTTAAATAAAGCAGAGAATGTTTTTATTTCTTAAATACTTAATGCATAAGTTAATTTTTTGTTTGAAGTTTTAGATGATGCCAATTGTTACTAAAGTATGCACATTGCATTTATACAATATATATGCACATGCGTATGCATTGTTATATAAAGTACATAAATATGACACAGCATTCTCTTTAACCAAGAAACAAGCATAAACCCTTCAGTGAGAATAGATATAAATAAGCATTATAGACTACTAAAGCAGAGAGTGGAGATTTGAAGGTGGGAATTTGGGTGCATTTCTAGCAAGCTGTTACATCAGATTCTCTTTTCCGCTCCATTATCGTAAACGAATAACATTACTGATAAATGGTATTTATCAAACTCTAATAATTGAAAGACACCGTGCTTTTCTGAAACAATCTCCTTCATTCCATGCCATTGGATAAGTGTGAAATAATACTATTCTTTGCAAGGACTTTCAGAAATGTCTGCCATATTCAAAGAAAGAGGCAAAATTGATGTCATATGTATGCAATAAAATCTACCAGAATGACCCTCTCATTGCCCTCATAATAAGTTGGGGTTTTCTTGTATTTCTCCTTATTTCAACAAGTCTTATTTCTTTTCTCTCACCCTCAGCAAAAAGAATGACTCACTTTGCTTTTTGTAAGCGAATTAATTTGAAGATTTCAGTGGAGTCCTTTACCTACACTCCACAGATGGAAGCCATATAATCGTTGCCACATTCTTGATTATCATCAAGATACATTGCCGTGATAACTTGAAATCCTTGGCAAATTTAATGGACATTTTATATAGTGCATCTTGGCTTGAAAATGTCAAGCAAAAAAAAGTCAAAGCAACACAGTCTATATAAGCTCTCCAGTGAACATGAAGGGCTGCCTGAGACATGCGACTCTGACTGCCGGGTTTCTAATCACAAAGCTAAATGACTCGGGTGTTATCAAACTTATTTCTTCCAAGTACTCAAGTACTAAAATGACAAATCAAAGGGGTGGCTGTTAGCCTGAAGACACTTCTGTTCTATTATTTAAAGTCTGTTTTTTTTTTTTAATGTCTGAGATTTCGATGTGGAAAAAATAATGAACTTTAAGAAATGTCACTTTTACTAACAGAAATTATGGCTGGAACACCTGAATATGAATATTAAATACAAAAAAGTACATTTAAATAATGTTAAGGTTGTGACACAAACTGACAAAAGCAGCAAAATTCAAAGTTAAGGATGACACTCCACCTTAACTCACCCCGTTACGAGGGGGAAAAGGGCACCCAAGTATACGGCTGCAAACGCTATGTTGGCCTTCATTCTCTGCCGTCTGATTGTGTCAGATGGGCTTTCACCCTTCATATTATTTAATTGGTTTTTGGCATTTGATTTCCTGTCTGTTGCTTCAGAGAATATTTGGTGCCCATTTATAAAATGACATTTGGGAAGTCGACACAGATTGATACTGTACTATTGGGGGTCACTCTCAGGAGGAATATCATTTGAATTGTCTAGAGACCCTGTGTGTCTGTGTGTCTGTGTGTGTCTGTGTGGGGAGATAAACATTTATCAAACAGTCTGAGTACCTGCTATCAAACAGAAGAGTAATAAGGGGCGCCTGGGTGGCTCAGTCGGCTAGGTGTCCTACTCTTGGTTTTAGCTCAGGTCATGGTCTCCCAGTTGTGGGATGGAGCCCATGTTGGGCTCTGTGCTCAGCGTGGTGTCTGCTTTGGATTCTCTCTCCTCCTCCCTCCCACTCACTCTCTCTCTCAAATAAATAAATAAAACCTTTAAAAAAACCCAGAAGAGTAATAAAAACTAACAATTTTTGTGTATTGATTATGCCAGGTATTAATTCAAATGTTTGTAGGCCATTGACTTCTTCGATACACACACACACACACACACACACACACTCACATCTAGGAGGAGGTTACTATTGTTATCATCATCATCATCATTATACTCATTTTACAGATAAGAAAACTGAGGTACAGTGACTTTGGCTAAGATCATATAGCTTATAACTGCCAGGGTCAAGATTCACACCTGGACTCCAAACAGTCAGGTTCTTAAAACCATGGCCAACAAAAATAAAAGTAACTAGAAAGGTCACTGGTACCTCAATCAGCATGTTCTACAGCAATTACTACCCAGTTAGAGCCAATCAGATAGTCTAGGTTCCATCAAGCAAGAATTCATTTTACATCGAGCACCTATTATATTGAAAGTGTTGGCGCGTGTGCTTTGGATAAACAGAAGGAGACAAAAGGAGCTAATGTTTATGAAGAGCCTGTTACATGCCAGAAACTTCACTAAGGAACATGCATATGATATTTTTCCTAATTGTTTCAAAATAATTCTAATATTTGTGTTATATTCCTGGTTTTAAAGATGAGTAAACTGAGGCTCAAAAAGATTCAATACTTACGCAAGACCACATATCCTAGTGTTGCCCTATACCAAGTTTGCAAACTTTTTAAAGATACCTAATGTCTCTGACTATGGCATTTCTTTGATTTTCCTTAATACAGAGATTTGTTTAAAACAACAACAGCAATCCAAAACTCATAGAATTGTGGTTCGCTCTGTCTTGCCTTTCCCAAGAGAATCCTACCGCTAATCTGTAAATCAGCAGATATTTGCTTGAAACCAACAATATATCTACTAAGTTTTCTTGGAATTGAAGCTTTGGGGGATAAACGCATACTGGTCACAGTATACCGTATAGAATTTGTTAGTGAAAAATGATGATTAGCTGCAGTCAAATCTATCTTACTTCCACTTCTATCGATAGCCATCCAATAATAAAGCAAATGTGGCATTAAAACATTGTATCATGTTACTAGAAAGAAACCTAGAGGGTATCTCAACCAAACTTTTCATTGATGTATAAACAGTTTTCCCCACAATTAGATAGCCTGCCTACAGCAAATCAAGGGTTAGAATTGAAGTCCCTGACTCCCAGGTGAAGATATTTTCACTTTGCTATTCTTGGTCAGTCGTAGAAGCTATCTTTGCTTTAGAAATTGTGCACTGTCTCCTGATCATTGTCATCCAAATCTGTTGAGGCAAAGTTGTCGGACACTGATGATTATGGTACCAAACAATACCGAGGTGATTAAGAAATAAACATTCATCTAAATAAATAATTTTTAAAAAGAAACACTCATCTAATTCAAAATAACTGGAATCATATTTAGCTCAGCAGGACATCAAATCCTTATAATGTAGGATATATGATGTAAAGACAGAAGTTTTTCATGCATGATTAGTTCTCATTCCTGCAAACGAGGGAAGGGAAATGAGAGTGCAAGCAATTAGACACCATATAAGTTATGATGATAATAATTTCTGAACTGGTCATTCTGTTTGCTGCATGCCTGGAACCAGGCTCCACCCTTCTCTGCCCTGTTCTGGGCCATGATAGACGGACCCATGCAAATGCAGGAGGAGCGCGGAGGCCTCTATTTCTGTGCCTTTTTTTAGCAATTGTTCACTCCACCATGTATCTCTCCTGCCGGGGAGCTCTCCTCCATGGCTCCAGGTTGTCCTGGTTTCCAGGAACTCTATTTCTTTTCATAACATTTTTCTGGCCTGGGAGTGGTGATGTAGATGGTATTATTTTTCACCCATAATGCAGGGCACTTCACAGTAGCTGAAATATACATTCTGACGTGTTAAAGTTGGGCATGATCACATGCACTTTGGCCAATAAAGAGCAAAATGACTTGTGTCACTTCTTGGCCAGCTTCTACCACATTCTCATTTCCCTCTGCCGTGGTGCCAAGCACTGTCGTCAACAGGAATGGCGTCCTCAGCCTGGGTCCTAGAAGGAAGAAAACAAGGAGGACAATGAACATGCCCAGAATGGGCATGTAGCATGAGCTGGAGATAGTGGGTTTGGATTCATCTATTTGGAATAACTTATTGTCCGACTGTAACGTAGCTCAGTGGTTGCCAATTTTTGGTATGGATTAGAATTTCTTAGAGCGCTCACTAGTCCCACACCCAGTTTCCCATTCAGTGGGTCCCACCCCAAGAATATGCATTTCTCACATGTGATACCGATGCCATTAGTCTGAAGACCAGACTTGAGAGTCACTGAGCTAGTTCATCCTGACTGATACAGGTGTAATGCTTTCATGCTGCCGCGGGCCCCTTAAAGCTTCCGTTGCCTCCTGTGGTTTCTTTAACCCTGCCCACACCTTTGCATGCCCATACCATCTTCACAGAGTGATTTGATTCCCTTCTCTTCAATTGAAAACATCAAAGTGGAAATTCATGCTACGACCCTGACTGATACATCCTGTATAAAATTGCTCTTGATGTTGTTCAAAAACTCCCAACGTAAGTTATCTACTATGATCCACACAACTACCTTGAAAGTTGACAGAGTAAATAAAACTTAGCAAATGAGGAAACTGAGTTTCAGGCCGACTGTGACTAACCCCTCCTTGATGGCTAATTTGTTTCAGATCTTGCATTGAATGTAGCCAGTCCCTACTTAAATTTTATTTCATGATAACATGTTGTAGAGCACTATTGGAATATATTCTGTAACTTTCTTTTTGGTTTTCCACATAGTAATTTATTACATTCTTAATTATATTTTACTGCAAGATATAATAGGAACTAGTTTTAATTTCCAGAGAGGACAAGAACCATACCATAAGCTTTCTGAGAGATGCACAAAATAATAAATGTTCTGGGAACAAAATTAACTTGACCAGTGGTGAATTCCACAAAGAATGGCAAGGCATTTAGCAGTGAAATTTAACTATTCCTGAAATTGTTTTCAGTCTCTGATCACTGCAAATCAGGCACCAGGAAATTGCAGCAGGGTACTTAACATTGAATTAGATGTTTCTATTATTAGCATAATAATCCTGCATTTCTTCCATCAGGATCACTAATCACATACATAAATACAATAAATAATGAACTTGAAGAGGAAGTCTTGAAGCATTTCACTTTTATGAAAGAAAATGTAAAGAAGGTGTATAAGCTTACTAGATTGCTTATACTGTATTCTTGTTAGAATTTCAATATCAAACACTAGGGATTATTATTATACAAATATGAAAATCGTATGTAAAAAGATGTCTATTGCAATGAAAAACCGGAGCTAATCTAAATGTTTGTCAATAGTAGATTAAGTAAATTATGGTACATCTATTCAATGGATGTACATATTATATATTTAAATAAAAGAATAGATTGTAAAGCAGTAGGCAAATTATGCCTCCATTTTTAAAAATGTGTATGTGTATGGGGATGTGTGTATATCCAAATTAAACAGTAAGTATTTAGAGAAAATTCTAGTATATATAGCAAAATGTAAATTATGGTTATCAGCTTTGGGCAATTGCAGGTAACATCCGTTTTCTATATTACATCTTATATATTTTCTGAATTTGTAAATTTCTGCAGTATGTATTTTCTGAATTTTTGGTAGTAAGTAATATTATCTGTATAAGATTTATATAATACTGTGTAAGAACACATGATGGTGGTATTTCAAAATAAAAAAAGAGAGAGAGAGAGGTGAATGCCAAAAGGAGCTAAAAGTAAAAATACAAAATTGACTTCTGGTCCACAGTCTATAAAGAGTAGCTTGGAATAAGAAAAAGTTAATGATAATAATAAATAACATAAAGAATTTTTAATTAGAATTTCTGGGGCCTGGGTAGCGCAGTTGTTAAAGCGTCTGCCTTCGGCTCAGGGCATGATCCTGGCATTCCGGGATCAAGTCCCACATCGGGCTCCTCCGCTGGGAGCCTGCTTCTTCCTCTCCCACTCCCCCTGCTGTGTTCCCTCTCTCGCTGGCTGTCTCTGTCAAATAAATAAAATCTTTAAAAAAAAAAAAAAGAATTTCTGAAGGATATTTTTATTATGTAGTAATTTTCATTATGGAAATTTTGCATATATATAAAAATTCAAGAAGAAAATTAAAATTAAAATCACTGATAAAATTTAGTTTGTTTTTAGGAATACACTTTTAACTAATACTTTAAAATTTAATCTACCAGATTAAAATACATAATTATAGACTTCAAACTTGCACAGTTGAATAGATGTTCTTTCTGTCAAGGTTGGAGAGAACATGATGGAAAAGAAAGATACTATCAGCATAGGTGGGGAACTAGAATTAGATGTTTCAGGTTAGAAATACAGGGAATTACAGCTTCAGAATGCCAGGGAGGATAGGACTCGGGCATTCCTTGAGTTTTCTTCTTGGTATTAATGAGCTAACAGATTTTTCAAATGTAAAAACAAAAGAGAAGTGAGTCAATATGTAAAACTTGTTTTTTACCCGGAATTTAGGTTTACTGTTTTACACAAGGAAGGCCAATGAAGGAAGTAGAGAAGTACTGTTAACAGGGACAACGGTAAGACAGTGAGTAGAGAACTTCTAATGAAGACTCTGACTTTTCTGTTTTTTCCTGTTTAATAAGTTCCCTTCCAGGGTGCTCTAGAAAGCAACTGGCTTGTTCCGGCAGCAGGATTATCAGTGGTGGACACAGCTGTGCAGATCTGGCACACAGTGGTTTATTTTTTCCAGATTTGCCAGCTCTCTGACCTCCCTCACCCCACAGTTGTTGCTCAGAGCCCTTCTAATCTTCCTTGGAGAACACATGATTTAAGCCTGGAACCTGCCTCTCCCACCCTTGCCCCCAAGGGTAACCTGCCATCACCGGCAGTAAGAGTGTTTTCTCTCTGCTGTTTTTCAAAGCAACATTTGGGAAAAAATGGAGAAAATATGTAGTACCAAAACTTCTACGCTCTCCACTTGTGCAAAACCCATGTCTCTTGCTGCCTTTTGAAATCTTGGCTTTCGTTATGAGTAATGCAGGTTAAAGCAATGTTGCGGAGTATCTGCTGGCCAAGTTAAGAGGAAGAATATTGGTTTCAGGACCCTACGACATTTATCTAGATGTCAGGTATTGGCACGAGATGAAAGAGTACAACTCAAAACCAACAATGAATACCAAAACAATGTTTTAACTACACAAGGACTAAAATTGTGAGGAATTTTATAATTCTACTATTTATTTCACTAAAGAGAAACCAATAGTACAATTAGTTGGGTTAAAGCTAGATTTTTTTATCTTGCAAACCACTAGTGGTTTTTTAATCAAAAAAAGGAAATGGTTTAGGTTGATAAATTTTTTTCATCAAACAAGTGGAAAACATTTTGTTTTGATTATTCTATCCATTCGTTCACTCATTTGGTCAACAAATATTTATTGAACACCTGGTATGTGTCAGCAGGGTTCCTTTCTAGGTGCTTGGAATATAATTAATAAAAGATGCCAAACCCAAAACTCACATACAGAAAACCTTGACCTCACCGAATTTAAATTCTAGCAGGGGAGACAGATGATAAACAATAGATAAAGTAAATAAGTTAGGCAATGTTTCAGAAAGCAGTACATGCTATGGACAAAAATCAGGTTAAGAAAGATTGGAAGCACTTGGGAAAGTTGCAAATTTAAGCAGTTGGTCACAGTAGGTTTTATTGAGAAGCTAGTATTTGAGCAATTACTTTAAAAAAGCAAGGAAGTTATCCATGTGTTAAGTTTTGTTTTTTTGTTTTTTTTTTTTTATTTTATTTTAGAGAGAGAGAGCACGAGCAGGGGGGACAGAGGCAGAGACTCTCCAGCAGAATCTGAGCTCAGGGTGTGCCTGGATGGCTCAGCCGTTAAGCGTCTGCCTTCAGCTCAGGTCATGATCCCAGGGTCATGGGATCGAGCCCCGCATGCAGGAAGCCTGCTTCTCCCTCTCCAACTCCCCTTGCTTGTGTTCCCTCTCTCGCTGTCTCTCTCTGTCTCTTTCATATATATAATTTAAAAAAAAAAAAAAAAAGAAAAGAAAGAAAAGAAAAAAAAGAAAAGAAAAAAAGAAAAAAGAAAAGAAAAGAAAAGAAAAGAAAAGAAAAGAAAAGAAAAGAAAAGAAAAGAAATCTGAGCTCAGTGCAGAGCCCCTCACGACCCTGAGATCATGACCTGAGCTGAAATCAAGAGTTGGCAGCTTCGCCGACGGAGCCACCCAGGTGCTTCATGTATTATTTTGGAGGAAGACCATTTTATTCAGAGAGAACATGAAGCAAGAAGGTAAATGTAACCGGATAAAGAGAGTAAGGGAGAGAAGTTGGGAAAGGAGATGAAATGAGGATATCGGGCGGTGTGGGGCCTTCTTGAACATTGTGAGGACTTGGCCTTTTCTCTGAAATGGGAAGTCATGAGAGGGCTCTGAATATAGCAGTAAGTGATCAAACGTGTTTTATAAGGATCCTTCCACTGTGAAATCCTTTTGTGGGTGGAAACGCGGAAATCCGTTGTGAGACTTGAGGTAATTTGGATGACAACGGGTACCCTACTACCAAGGGTAAAGATGGTTTAAAATGTTTTTGCAGAAAGAAAAAAAAAAGTTTGCTCTATTTTTCAAGTCAGTTTTAAAATAAGATTGCCAATTAAAACTTCTGTACTTGTGGGGGCACCTGGGTAACTCGGTCGGTTGAGCAACTGACTTATGGTTTCGGCTCAGGTGGTGATTTCAGGATCAAGGAATTAAGCCCTGTGTAGGGCCCTGCACTCAGCTCGGATTCTGCTTGAGATTTCCCCTCGCTCTGCCCCTCCCCCTGCTCACTAACTCTCTCTCTCTCTCTCTCTCTCTCTCAAATAAATAAATAAATAAATAAATAAAATCCTAAAAAAATTTGTATAATTATGGTCCTCAGAGCAGGGCAAATTGATAATTTAGGCCAAGTTGTGGACTATACACACATCTTGGTATTGGGTTTCTGAAATGCCTCATCTTGCCCCAACTCTCTAACGGTTTGTCATGGCGACATGAGAACCATGAATATGTTCAGTACCTGGGTCGAAAGATAGGAACTTACTAACAATTGAAATCTTATCAGTACACCTTATAATGTTCAAATTGTATAGTCAGAGGAATCTTCCAAATCAGAAATCTGAGAAAGTGATGCCGGCCTATCCACTTTGGCTGCAAGGAGGTGACGAAACAGAAATGCCCATCCTAATCACTAGCTGGGGTTGCTGATGTGCAACTCAGGGAGATCCTGCCTTGTGGTGGGTAACTGGGACTAGACACAGGAAGTGAGGGGGTTGGGGCTTGAACTAAGGCAACCCAGCATTTTCCACAGTCTGCTGCAACAAATAGAGGCTGCTAGAAAAATTAATTAATGATTGTTCTACGAAAGAAGAATCTTTGGGGAGTGGGACCATCAACAAAGTTAAACAGATTTCCATCTGAGATTGTCAGACTGTGCTTTAATATGCTAATTTTGGTCACAAATCTACAAGAGTGTTATATAATATGGTCAGTTTCCCAATGTTGTTGGAGACCTGCTCCACAGTAAAATTCTTTCCATTCTTATTTGTATTGTTTGCCATCTTAGCACCTAGCACAGTGCTTTCAATAGAAAATGAAAAAGTAGATAAATCCTCTTTCTAATTCTCCAAGTAACTAATGAAGACTACAAAAGTGCATGGCTTTACCTTAATACGTAAAATATCAAAGAAAGGTAGCATCCTCAAATAAAAAGGAAAGGCATATGGTATGGCTGTGATTATTTTGCTTTCTCTTTCTTTATAGATTCTAGCTTGTGTAATATACAAAATTGCTCTCAGCAGTTAGCCATGAATACTAAATACACACACACACGCATTCTTAGAATTGCAATGTACTTTTTAGAAATGCGATTTTAACTTCAAGGTTTACCATATACATTATGAGTGCTTTAATAGATCTTTCTTCTAAATAATAGGTAATTGAAACATGAAAATTAGCATGCTCATTCTCTGTCATCCACTATGCAAGGTAAATTGAGAAAAAATTTAACCCAGTGTGTGTTAAGTGAAAATCAAATATTGTTAATATACTTTTAACAAGTATAGAATGAAAACACAATGTAATATAGGTTAGGTATTAAACTATTTTTATAATACACTTGCAGAAGTGGCCTGAAATTCATACATTTTTAGTCCATTCGGTAGTTTTGTTTCAAATAGCTATAGATATCATTAAAAATCTTTAAGCCAGTTATTTAGAAGCTTCTGTATGCCAGTAATTCTATTCTTCAAGAACAGACATGTGGGCTTGCTATTGTAACTAATGAGTTTGCATCTGTCATGAGTGATTAAGTCCTTGTACAGACACGTATGCATCGATACACACACACACACACACACACACACACACACACACATCCCATAAAGGTAGGCTTTTCTTCCTGAATATGTTGTTCTCCACTATGAAAACTAAAATGAATAATAGGAGATCTTTTCCTTTGTATAAAATAACAGCAAAGGTGTTTCTTTGTATAAAATAAGAGCAAACATTCTTCCACGTATTATTTCATGTTCATTCTAAGGTAAATTCCTTTTACCATGCAATTAGAAACATTATTTGAAAAAATATTTTTTTTAATTAAGTGTCTTCTTTCTAAGAAGAAAAACAACTCGTGTAAGTTGTTGAAATCTTAGCCATCCATCCGGTTCATATACTGGTCACATGAGGGCCCAAAACAGTAAACGTGGCTCTACCCAAGAAGGATCTTGGGAAACCATTCTTTGAGAGCCTAACATCCCCCACTGGGCAGGAGCCTCTTCCCCTAATACACAGGATGGTATATTATTGCATCCGTGTGAGAAGTACTTAAGCAGATCTGAATGCACACAATGAAAAAACAAGGACTATTTTGATATTGAGTGGCTTTTTTATAAATGCAGTGGACAGCATTTAGTACATTGTGGGTTCAGCTTATAGAATTTAAGAACTTTATGATTCACCTATAATTTTATAATTTCCCAGTGGGACAAGGTGGCCAAGTGGTTCAGGTGATGGACTGCTAATTTTATAATTCCCCAAACTCCTTAAAGGGAAAAAGTACTGAAAAGACTAGAATATGAAAAAAATAGAATATGAAAGCCTTTATTCTCTTTTCTTCCGATTTTGAACAAATGCACTTTGAAGAAATGGTGATGTCCTTTTGGTAAATCAGAATGTCAGCTGAGCATTTTAAAAAATAGAAACTCCTGGACTTTCACTGAAAGGTTAAAATGGTTTGAGTAAATTTAGTCAAAATAAATGACATCTAGTGAGGAATATAAGAAAACTACACTTATTTATAAATGCATTCACTTAAATTCTAAGCAAGTAATTTACCAAGCTATAATTTCAAGAGATTGTGATGTGATTCTGACAAAAAAAAAAATATCAAGATTATAAATGGTAGAAAGGTGATGGGTGGACAAAAGAATACAGGTTGATAAAAAGATTAATCTACAGGCTCAGTCATCTTCATGTTACAATCTATGGTTATGAGTAATCATTTGGAAACAAAAACTCCTCTAAGTGGCTCTTGTCCTTTTCCTGCCCTCACAGTACCTAACCAGCTGTAGCTGACATCAGCTTAGGAGGAAGCCACGTTTCTGCAAATCAGAGGCTGTGAAAAGAGACATACATAGTCAGGCCAATCAACCAGGTTCTGACAGAGTATAGAGACACAAGCCTATTACCTAAAATAGGTAAAAGGTTGGTTAGTCATGTTTTTAAAGAATTATTTTATTTAGCAGATTCTTAAATTTAACCAAAGAGAAGTGAAATGAATACGAGATACAAAGAGAGCAAATAACAAGGTAAGCAGGTTATTAAGAATTAACACTGAATGAACCCAAAGCAGCATGTTTCCAAATAAGTCTAATATCAGGGTTTACCAAGATTAATCAGTGGCCATGGCTATCAATGAGATAGACAAAGAAAGTCTGATCTGGTATAGGACAAACAACTTAACATTTTTCTTTAAGATAAATTTGATTTCTTGGTTATAGTTCCACATTTCTTTAGTCTTTACCAAAAGACTCTTTGCTTTTATATGTTATTTTTAATAATACTCAAGTTTAGATAGTCAGGATACTTGGACCTTTCCACAATAAAAAAGGATTATTCTATCACATTTTTTTGTAGTCAGGTGCTAGCACCAGAGTCACTCCCTTCATTCCTTAAACACTTGACTCGGGCTCATTGTCTCCTTCCCCAACATTACTTTCATGTGTCTGAGTAATGTCAGATTCCACACTCATAGTTCTTTCAACACTCAGCTCCTTCATTCCTTGACTTTCTCTTCTTCAATAGTCTTGTCTTTCAGCCTACTCCAGGGACCCAGGCTCACAGGCATATTATAGACCAGAAGTTGGCAAATTATGCTTATGGGCCAGCCGCTTGTTTTTCTTTTAATAGACTTTAGTTTTAGAGCAGTTTTAGGTGTACAGAAAAATTGACCAAATGATACAGGGTTTTTCATATATACGCCTCCTGTCCACGCCCCCACACATAACCACTTCTACTATCAACATCCGTCACCAGAGCAGTACATTTGTTACATTACAATCGGTGAACCTACACAGATACACCATTATCATCCAAAGTCCATAGTGCACAACATGGCTTACTCTTGGTGTTATGCATTATATGAATTTTTATTAAAGTATAATGACATGCATCCACCATTGCAGTATTGCATAGAATAGTTTACTTGCCATAAAAGTCCTCTCTGCTCTGCCTATCCATCCCTAACTTCCACCTAATCCCTGGAAACCACTCGTCTTTTTCCTATCTTCATAGTGTTGCTATTTCCAGAATGTCATATAACTGGAATAATTTAGTATGTTGCTTTTTCAGATTGGCTTTTTCACTTAGCAATATGCACTTAACTTCCTTCTACATCTTTTTATGGTTTGATAGCTTATTTATTTTCAGGACTAAATATTATTCCATTATTTGGATACACCACAGTTTTTTTACTCACTCACTAAATAATACTTAATGAAGGATATCTGTGTGCATGTTTTTGTGTGGACATAAGTTTTCCAACTTCTTTAGGTAAATACCAAGGAGTGTGATTGCTGGATCACAAAAGTATGTTTAATTTTGGAAGAAACTGCCAAATTGTCTTCCAAAAGTAGCTATTACCGTTTTGCATTCCCACCAGCAATGAATGAAAGTTCTCATTGTTTCACATTTTTGCCAACACTTTGGTATTACCAGTGTGTTGAATTTTAGCTACTGTAACAGGTGTGTTGTGATATCTCATTGTTATTTTAATTCACAAAGCCCTATTGACACATGATGTTGAACATCTTTTCATATGTTTATTTTCTATCCATATATATATATTTAGTGAGGTATCCTTTCAGGTCTTTGATCTACTTTTTAATCACATTTTTGTTTTCTTATTGTTGAGTTTTAAGAGTTCTTTATATATTATGGGTAACAGCTTTTTATCAGATACAGCTTTTGCAAATACTTTCTCCCAGTCTGTGGCTTGTCTTCTCATTCTCTTGACATTAGTTTTCAAAGAGTAGTTTTTATTTTTAATAAAATTCAAGTCATCACTTATTTTTTTCATAGGTCATGCCTTTGGAGTTGTATCTAAGAAAGTTATTGCCATACTTCAGGTCGTCTAGGTTTTCTCCTATGTCAACCTCTACGAGTTTTATAGTTTTGCACTTTAAATTTAGGTCTATGGCCCATTGTGAGCTAATTTTTGTGAATGGTGTAAGGCCTGTGTCCAGATTCATTTTTTACGTGTAGATGTCCAGTTGCTTCAGCACTACTTGTTGAAGAGACTATCTTTTTTCCATTGTATACCCTTCGCTCCTCTGTCAAATATCAGTTGACTATATTCATGTGGGTCTATTATGGGGTTCTTTATTCTGTTCCATTGATCTGTTTTTCTGTTCTTTTACCAATGCCATGTTGTCTTGATTACTATAGCTTTATAGTAAGTCTTGAAGTTGGTGTCAGTCTTCCAACTTAGTTCTTCTTCTTCAACATTTTGTTAGCGAATCTGGATCTTTTACCTCTCCACATAAATCTTGGAATCGGTTTGTTGATACCCATAAAATAACTTGCTGAGATTTTCAGTATGATTGCCTTGAATCTGAAGATCAATTTGGGAAGAAGTGACAATAATGTCTTCCTACCCATGAACATGGAATAGCTCTCCATTTATTTAGTTCTTCACTGATTTTTTTCATCAGAGTTTTGTAGTTTTCCACATATAGATCTTGCACATTTTTTTTTTTAGATTTATGTGTGTCCCATTTGGGGGGTTGCTAATGTAAATGGTATTGTGCTTTTCATTTCAAATTTTACTTGATCATTGCTGGTATATAGGAAAGTGATTGACTATTGTATATCAATCCTATATCCTGCAAATTTGTATTATGTATTTTTATATAAACAAGATCTACTGGAACACAACCAGGCCCACTAGTTTATGCAAACCTGGGACAAGCATTCAAATGCAAATAGTTTATTTAGAAATTTCAGAGAACACTAACAGGTAAGTGAAAAGTGACATAGGAAAGGAAAACCAGCCAATAAAGGGCATATTACTAAAACAGCTTCCACTAGAATTCAGTACCATGAGGACATTTGTAGAAAGAGGATAGATACTCACCTCAGCATTTTCCAACTTATGGATCTAGAGCTGGAGTATTTTTACACCCACTTTCTCTAGTCTTCAGTTAAGGGCTGCTGAGTGGGAGGGTTGCATTAATTTGCCAGCATTTCTGGCCTGGCCTATACTTGGGCAGAGTGCTTTTCCTTGGTTTTGGAAACAACCCTCATGTATGAAGATGTGGATGTTGACAGCTGAAATTTGGCAGGAACACTCAGAATAGTAAGATCCAAATGATGTGAATTAGGCAGCAACAGCTCCTGTTAAAACTCATGTATTCTTCCTGAAATACTTTCTTCACTGGCTTTAGAAATAACATAGACTCAGTTTCCCTTTTGTCTTCCTGTTCTTTCTTTTCAGCCTCCTTTGCTTCTTCCTCCTCATCTCTAACCACTAAATGTTCTCTTTGATATCTACACATACTCCCAAGATAATCTTAGCCAGTTTCTAAATATTGATATCATCAAATATATAAATTTAACCTAGATCTACTCCTTGAAATCCGGATGATGTATGTATCAAACTATTGTCAATATAGCACATTCTACTATCAATATAGCAGCTAGTGTGATCTTTAAAAACATCAGTTAGATCATACGACCCC
This sequence comes from Ursus maritimus, assembly GCF_017311325.1. NCBI lineage: Eukaryota > Metazoa > Chordata > Mammalia > Carnivora > Ursidae > Ursus > Ursus maritimus. Next base: position 72,536,367 of record NW_024423343.1, on the reverse strand, counting down.
TCTCTTCAAAACTCTCTAATGGATTTCTCTCTCATTCACAGTTAAAATCACCTTTACATGATCTGGCCTCAATTACCTTAGTGATCTCATCTGCTACCATATCCCTTTCATTCATGAGGCTCTGGTGATACTGGCCCTTCAGTTTTCTTCAAACATACAATCACACTCTTTAATCAGGACCTTTTAACTTGCTGGTCTCTCTGCCTAAAGTCGTGACCCCCCCAATATCAGTATGGCTTATATCCTCACCTCCCTCAGGCTTCTGTACAAATGTCTCTGTAACAAGGAGGCTTGACCTGACCAACCTATTAGAAAGAAACAAACCAACCCCTACAAGTACTCCACCTCTTTCCCTGATTTAGTCATTATCTGACATATTGAACATTTTACTTACATATCTGTCTCTCCCCACCTGAATATAAGCTCCATAAGTTCTAGGATTTTTCTCTATCATTCACTATTCTATCTCCAGATTCTAAAATAGAGTATGCCACAAAGATGGCACTCAATACGTGGAAAATGTATGAGGGGATAAATGAAGAATAATTGAAATTAACAATTAGCATTATGCCATGGAACATACCCAGATTACCCGACTAAAACAAATTCAGATGAAAGGAAAAAGCATAACCTTGTTTGAGTTTCTTTATTTTTTTCTTTTTTATGTCTTTTTAGCAGAAAGTTTATTTTTATGAAAAGAATGGATCTAGCCAAAATACAAGATGTCAATGTGTGCAAGCATTTTATGTATTCTTCATTGAATTTATATTTTTTATAATTTGTTATACATTGGGGGGAGGGGAGCAAATGACATGCTTTATACCCTGTCATTATTTAAGTAAAAAAAATTTTTGAGTAAGCTCCTAGGGCTTTAACCTTTTGCAACTACTGCTTCATAAATTTTCCAAATTCTGGTTATTGTGATTATACACTTTGATATGTGACACACATGTAAACTCTATTAACTGAATCAAGCATTGCTCTTTTTCCCCACACTACTTTGCAAACAATGTTGAATAGAGTCAAATTAATAGAAGGCAATATGACTAAATTAAACAGTAATGTTTCTTCTTTTGAATTGCCCAATTTCTTTTTTTTTGTATTTTGCATTTGTCATATCTTGTTCCTGACTGCAGACATGCACTGATATATACCCCCCGTGTATTCCAACACCCCAAATCCAGACTTGAACAATGTGCTTTCTATCAATTTGGCTTCTCCTGGCCATTCAGTAGTCTGTATTGAATCTCAGAAATGTGCTGGCCTCCCTCACTTACTTTGATAAGTAAGTTTCATATTAAAAACACTGATATCATATATTAAAAACTGAAGAGAACTTTCGTATCTCTCTTTTTCTACCATCATGTTCTCTTATTATCCACATCAGTATGTTTTCTTCCTCAATGCTGTTTTGCTTAAATTCACTGGTTTTTTTGTTCGTTTCTAATTAATTCCTAACTATGATAATCAATGGAATACCTATCACTTTCTTATTTTATGCTTATTTACTTATCCTAGAATAAATCAAGAATTTGCAGTATTTTCAAATAGTTATTTATGGAGTAACCTATTACTAAGTTATTCCATGAAAATAAAATTTCATTAAGTTTATTACAGAAAGTTAACAAAGGTAAAAATTAAAGTAGAAGGAAATCACTTTTATATAACAATTAGTGCTATAGACTGAATATTTTTATCCCCTGAAAAATTCATATTCTAAACCCTTATTCCCAGCATGATGGTATTTGGAGGTAGACATTTGGGAAGTGATTAGGTCATAAAGATAGAGGTCTTATGAATGGGATTAATGCCCTTAAAAAGAGACCCCAGAGAGATCCCTTCTCCCTTCTCCCAAGTGAGGTCACAGGGAGAAGACAGCCAACTATGAACGAGGTTGCGAGCCCTTACCAGACATTGAATCTACTGGCACCTTGACCTTGGACTTCCCAACTTCCAGAACTGTGAGAAATAAATTTCTATTGTTCTTTTTTTTTCCTGTTGTTCGTATGCCACCTAGTCTATGATATTCTGTTATAGCAGCCCAAATGGAGTAAGACACCCTAATTTATAAAAAAAAAAAAAAAAGGTAATATTTAGTAGCATATCATGAGTGTTACCTTCCCAGAATTATTGTGAAGATTAAATGATATAATGTATAAAAAAGACATTGTGCAATATTAGCTCACCATAGATGTTTCATATAAGGTGAATCTAGTGCAAGATTTATTCATAATCAGAGTTCATGTTAACCATGAGACATCATAATTTTGTTCAAAATGTCTAAGAAGTTGATTACGTGAGCATAGTTAAGCACTATTTGATAGAGTCTAAAGAACTTAATAGAAAAGCATCTAAAATATTAAACCTTACCACTAATACCAAATAAATGTATTATTCTGAAAATAATTAAAATACAAAAAATAATAGTCTCATTAGGATGATAAAACCATTATAGTATAGTATACTATTTTAAATTATACTATTCTATAACTATATACTGTATCATTTTCTCTCTTTTCATATTGTATTATTTTCAGTAATATTTTTACCAGACTAAATAAAAGCATGCACCATTTAAAAAAAAAAAAAGGTATATATCAACAAAATTTTTGAAATCAAAATAGCACCCTTTAAATCTTAAAATTTCCTTTTAAGAATAAGGAGTCCAAAAATAAATGCAAATGCAATATTTGAGCTCTTCAAATTGTCTCTAAGTAATCAAAATTATAAATGTAATATTGATCATGAAAAATACTTAATATGTAATCTGCATTTCTTCTTTCTATTAGATATCAGAAAAGAAAATTTTAAAAACCCACTTTAGGGTAATGATCAAGTCTTTGATCTACATTTTAAATACCTTTTTGTTAAAATTACCCAATTATTTCTCATTTTAAGATCATAAAAGTGAATTTAATGATTTCCTAATTAAATCATTTCTATAAAATGCTTTATAAACTTCAAATTGTCTTGTAAATTTGGGGAGAAATATTTGCTAAAAAAATAATATTCATTATCTTCTGTTGTTTTTATTCCTCCTAATAATTTAGTTCAAAGCTTCAAAATGTATTTATACAATAGCTGCTCAATTTTGTTAGCTGGAAGTAAAATAAAGCACTAATATAATTTTGGAAATAAATAGATTAAGAAATAAAGATTTCTCTTTTAAAAATTTTTAAAATTTCTTTTTCAAAAAAAGCATATAAACAACTTGGTTCGAAATTTACCAAAGTATTTCTTTTTTTTTTTAAGATTTTATTTATTTATTTATTTGAGAGAGAGAGAGAGAGCAGGGGGAGGGGCAGAGGTAGAGACAGAATCACAAACAGACTGCACTGAGGGTGGAGCCTGACGAGGGCTCAATCCCATGACCCCAAGATCACGACCTGAGCTGAAACCAAGAGACAGATGCTCAACCAGCTGAGCCACCAGATGTCCCTACCAAAGTATTTCTTAAACAATCTCTATCCCCACAAAGAAAATTATCTAAATATAATGAGACCATTTGTGGACTTTCAAGTATGCTTAGTATATCTGGAGGTCTGAAAGGTCTAACTGAGAAAACAGCATCAACAGGGAAATAAAATATACTTAATGATGACTCTTAAGAGAGTATCTTCTAGCAGGATGCTATGAATCAGTAAAGAATTTGTTGCTCATTGTTATAGATCCAAAACTTGAGAAAAATTATATGTGTGAGATCGTTCACTAGGTATATAAATCATGAATAAATATTAATGAGCAGTATACAGTCACTGGAAAGAGAAACAATTAAAAAATTAATTCCACTTTTGTTAATACATTATTTATTTTGTAAAACTTACACAGCACTCAAAATGAACTAAGCAATATTCCATGGGATTTCCAACTAATATGTTTTTTTTTTATTTACAATAACTTTATGAGGTTAGCACTTTTATTGTCCCATTTTGAGGGACGACGCTGAAACACAGAGTTCAAATAACTTTCCCAAGGTCATGTGGCTTAAACCACTCTGCTATACTGCTTCCCTAGTAGCCTATTTTTATTCTTCTATTCTTAGGGTTGATATCCTCTTATTTAAGTAAAGTCTTCTCTCTTTATTATATTCTTCCATCAATACATTACTCGTTGCAAACACACTAGACCCATCACAACAGTAAGTATATGGTTGAACAATAAACACATAAAAAAGTGTTCAAAATCATTAGTCAACAATGAAATTCAAATTCAAACAAGGAGATATCATTTCACACCCATGAGCCTGGCTAAAGTCAAAACAAATGACAGTATCAAATGTTGATGGCAACATGGAACAACTAGACCACTCAAATAAAACTGTTGAGTGTGTAAAATGTTTCAACTACCTCGGAGGTGTTTGGCAGTTTCTTATAAAGTTAAACATAGGCCAATCTCACAATTTTTCAGTGGTACTGTACCCAGGTCTAATTCCCCAGATCCCCTGCTCACCCATAACTAATTAATTGCCTGCTAGAAAAAAAAAAAGAGTCCCTGCACAGTCTCAGCTTCTCACCTCACTTTATGTTTTTGGAACTGAAATGTTTTAAAGGAAATCCCAGATTTCAGATTATTTTACTGCACATACTTCTGTGAATATCTTTAATAAGTTCCAGTTCCAAAATTCTCTCCCACCGACTATAACAAAAACCAGGAGATAGCATGCATGTAGCAGCTATCTGAGGACTCTAAAAAATAAATGGCAGCTGAAGGAATAAGAGAAGAAAACCAGAACCTGAATGCCACTGAACTGGTAGTAAGTTTAACATCTGTTTTTCCACAGTATCTCCCGGCCTTGTCTCAAAAGCATCTTAACACCTCCAGGTATGGAAAGAAAATGTTCCAAGAGAAATTTCCTATTTCTGGTCCACACAGTAGGAAAGGAGACCTCTATGGGTCATAGACAGTGTGGGAAATCTTGCGGGTTTTTTGTTTGTTGCAGTTCCCTCTTCCCGAGTTTGTAGCTATAGTGGAGGGTGATGGTGGCTGTAGATGAGTGGGTGCCCAAAACTCTGAGGTAGGGAACCTTTCTCAATGACCAGGAAAGCTGTTCTTTAAAGAGTTTGGGGAGGGTCGCCTGGGTGGCGCAGTCGTTAAGCGTCTGCCTTCGGCTCAGGGCGTGATCCTGGCGTTCTGGGATCGAGCCCCACATCAGGCTCCTCCGCTGGAAGCCTTCTTCTTCCTCTCCCACTCCCCCTACTTGTGTTCCCTCTCTTGCTGGCTGTCTCTGTCAAATAAATAAAATAAAATCTTTAAAAAAAAAAAAAAGAGTTTGGGGAGAATGCCTCTTGTACTTCTCTCCCCATTCCCACCCCCTACCCCACCCCCCGGCCTCTCTCTCTGTCTCTCCCCCCTCTCCTCTTCTCTCCTCTCTCTTTCTCTTTTTCTTGATTCCATAAAGTTGTGCTTGAGCCACTGGGCTCACCACAAAGCTGAGCACGCATGGATCTGGGCTTGCTGAAACAAACGCAAGTGATATTCTCCATGGTACTAAGAAAGAGCTAAGGTCACACAACATGATACTAAAATGTTAAGATACAATCCAAAATAACCTGACATACAAGTACAGGAAAATTTTAACCTCTCACATTTAACACAGTCAACAGTTGCCAAACTTAAGATGGCACCAATATTGGAATTACCAGACAAAAAATGGAAATGGCTATTCATGATTCAAGAAGTAAGAAACGTGTAAGAGAATTGCCTTTGAAGCACATGTTTTCACTCTTGAGTTCTACCAAACATATAAAGAAGAAATGATACCAGTTCTATACAATTTCTTCAGGAAAGCAGAATATTAATCACATCCCAACTCATTATATGTAGCCAGCATTACCCACAAAACAGACCAGAACATAAGAAGCACAACTACTATTGAAATACTTCAATTTAATATTCAATTTAATATTCCTTATGAATATTTATAAACAAAGTTACCAACCAATACTAACAGATCAAATCCAGCAGTAAATTTTTAAAAATTACATCATGATGGGTCGCCTGGGTGGCTCAGTAGGTTAAGCATCCAACTCTTGGTTTTGGCTCAGGTTATGATCTCAGGGTCATGAGGTCGAGCCCTGTGTCTGGTTCTGCAGTCAGCACAGTCTGCTTAAGTTTCTTTTTACCTCTCCCTTTGCCCCCCCCTAAAATAAATAAATCTATAAGAAAAAAGAAAATCAACTTTTGTAATTTATCACATTAACAGACTGAAGAAGAAAAACTATGTGATTATATCAATCGCAGAGAAAAATTCTGACAAAATTTAACATCCATTCATGATTTTTAAAAAAATCTTTCAGCAAACAAGAAACAGAATTAACTTCCTTAAGCTGATAAGGAAATTCCAAGAACAAAAATAAAACAAAAACACACATAGTTAACATTGTTCTTAGTGGTAAAGAATAAATGCTTTCACCGTATGGGGCGCCTGGGTGGCTCAGTTGGTTAATCCGCTGCCTTCGGTCCAGATCATGATCCCAGGGTCCTGTGACCAAGCCCTGCATCAGGCTCCTTGCTCACCGGGAGTCTGTTTCTCCGTCTGCCTCTGCTTGCCATTCCCCCTGCTTTTTCTCTCTCTCTCTCCCTCTCTCTGTCGAATAAATAAATAAAATCTTAAAAAAAAAAAGTGTTAACTTTTTAATAAAAAAAAGAATAAATGCTTTCACCATAAAGCCAGTGATAAGTCCAGAATATCAATTCTCATCACTCACATTCAGCATTTTATTGAAAGCCCTAGACTGTGCAGTAAGTAAAAAAATAAAATAAAATAAAATAAAATAAAATAAAATAAAATAAAATAAAATAAAATAAAATAAAATAAAATAAAATAAAATAAAATAAAATAAAATAAAATAAAATAAAATAAAATAAAATAAAATAAAATAAAATAAAATAAAATAAAATAAAATAAAATAAAATAAAATAAAATAAAATAAAATAAAATAAAATAAAATAAAATAAAATAAAATAAAATAAAATAAAATAAAATAAAATAAAATAAAATAAAATAAAATAAAATAAAATAAAATAAAATAAAATAAAATAAAATAAAATAAAATAAAATAAAATAAAATAAAATAAAATAAAATAAAATAAAATAAAATAAAATAAAATAAAATAAAATAAAATAAAATAAAATAAAATAAAATAAAATAAAATAAAATAAAATAAAATAAAATAAAATAAAATAAAATAAAATAAAATAAAATAAAATAAAATAAAATAAAATAAAATAAAATAAAATAAAATAAAATAAAATAAAATAAAATAAAATAAAATAAAATAAAATAAAATAAAATAAAATAAAATAAAATAAAATAAAATAAAATAAAATAAAATAAAATAAAATAAAATAAAATAAAATAAAATAAAATAAAATGAAGTAAAATGAATGGAGTTTAGAAAAGAAGAAATAAAACCACTTCTTTTGGTTGATAACATGATTATCTCTGTAGAAATCCCAGGGAATAAAAAAATAAATTCATTGAACTAATACATAAATTTAGCAAGTTTAGAGGAGGATAGAACATCAACAAAAAAAAACGAAAACTTACACTCACACAAAAACCTGCACCTGAATACATACAGCAACTCTATTACTATTAGCCCCAAACTAGTAAAAGGGTTCCAGTGTCTTCAGTGGCTGAATGAAAAACAAACAAAGGTACAGCCACACAAGGAATACTATTCAGCACTAAAAAAGACTGAAGCATAACTGCACACACATGGGTGAATCACAGAGACAATACGCTGAGTGAAAGAAGCCGGTCTTGAAAGCTTACAAGCTGTATGATTCTACTTGTATGACATTCTGTAAAAGGTCAAACCATAAAGATGGAGAACACATCTGTTGTTGCCAGGGGTTAAAGGAGGCAGAAGTGTTTGATAACGAATAGGCCACACAAAGGGGGTTTTGGAACAATGGAACCATTTTTTATCCTGATTGTGGTGATTACACAAATCTATATATGTGAGGAAGTTCACAGAACTGTACACCAAAAAATAAAATTAAAAGGTATGTATATAAATTTTCAAGTAATTTTTAAAAATAAAACATACATGTAACCTATGACCCAACAATTCTACTCATAGGTATTCTCAAGATAATTGAAAACAGTTGTTTACAAAAAGATGGTACTTAATTGCCTTACTCATAGTCACCAGAAATGAAACATCCCAAACACTCTATAAGAAAATGAATAAATAAATTGTAGTGTTTTATATAATTAAATATTACTCAGAAATAAGAAAGACCAATATAAATGAATCTCAAGAACATTATTTTAAGTAAAAGGAGACAGATGCAAAACAACTTACACATACTACATGATTTCATTTATAAGAAGTCAGAAGAAAAAAGACGTGTGTGTGTGTGTATGCGTGTCGTGTGTGTGTGTGTGTGTGTATCTGGTGTGTGATATTAGAAATCAAAGCATTGATTGTCTATGAACATGGTCAGGGAGGAGTCTGAAATTAATTTTAAAAGAACATGGAAGGAACTTCAGGTAGTGGTAGATATATTTTATGTCTTGTTTGGATAATCATAACATGGGGGTATATAATTGTCATAACTCATCAAATGGAACATTGAAGTATACTTCAATTTAAAATGGAATAAAATAAAACTAAAGAAAAAAATCTATACAAAGTTTGTCATTAAACTGGGGGTTCTATAATTGCTTCATTCCCACAATGACCACAGACATAAAATGGAGCACATGTGGGAGAATGTGATTAAAAAGTCAGCATTAGACATGATTTCCTTGACAAGTTATTCATTCCCTAAATGTAGTTTACTAAAATAACATTAACCTTAATTAATTGCAACATCTTACACAACTAGGAGCTGAATTATTAGATGAAGGACATCTAGTAGTTCCTCCTGAATTATATCTCAGACAAAGTCTCTATATTGGCTCTAAGAGGGCAATCCCATATGGATTCTAAACAAAATATTTCCTTTTCTTTTTTTTCCTTTCCCTCCTAAACTTAAGAGTAGAAAAAGATTACATCCTTAGGCATGCGATTTTAATTTCCTTTATATTAACCACAGCTTTTCAAGGTACTTCCAATTCCTTGGGTCATAAAGGAAATGAAAGTATTTGAAAATAATCAATCTTTGTAATGTCAGTGCCTCCAGTAAATGGGCACCTGCCCCATTAGTACCACCAACCTGTTCCCCTTCCAATAGTTTTAACTCGCCAACACACCACCGTTGTGTCAGTGGAGTGAATGACATGCTTGGCAACCCAAGCAATCACATGGTCTCGATACCACCTCCCTTACCCATCAGAAATCCTCCTCACCTGTGAAAAGTTCTGGTGAGAGATATATGTGTGGAAAAGAAAAGACAGAGAGGAACAATGATAAGAGTTAAAGAAAAACACTAATTTCACAAATAAATATGGCATACCTCTTTGGGAAAAAAAAGAAGTAGTTAAAAAGTAGCAACCCATGAGCCATGACTTCTCCATTCCACATTTAAGGCAGTTGTCACTAATGCCTCGTTGTATTTGTGCCGACTGAGCCCGGGGAGAACCTCAGAATCATCCATATCTCATAATCTTGGGAAAACACTACCAACTGGTCAAAATTAGTATGCAAAGAAAAATCTATTTGCTATTCCCTGCAAGTTTTATGTTAGCTTTACAAGAAGTATTTCTGAAAGTTATTTAATACTGGTATTTCTTATTGAGGAGAATTCTGGAAGACATGTAAAGAGTTGGGGCTCACATATCTGGGCTATATCAGAAATGAGTTCTTTCTACAAAGACCAGGTCAGATTCATATAAAACGTAAGAGTGCTGCCATGAAAGGAATTACCAAAATGTTCCTTATAAGAGTGAAATCACTCTGCATCTTCCACCCTGCAACCACATCACAAATCTCCCCTTCTCCTCCTCCAGGATTTCCAACCCCATATTATTCTAGTCAATACAATAAATAATGTGGTCTCTAAAATTCCAAAATGTGAGCATTAATGAAACTGTTAATTTAAAAGCAAACTTCTGCTCACACACATTGCTCCCAGTTGCCCGTGGAGACATTCTCACTATCATTAATGAAAGCCTTACATGTAATCAAAGAACAATGAGCATCCTTAAGTCCGAAGAGCTTAAAATAAAGACTTTGGTTTCATTCAGCCAACATTTAAAATGATAAGACTCTTCTTCCAGTTCTGCAAACAAAATATCCACAAGGACTCATGTGTTTAGGTGTCTTAGGAAAATTCAAATTATTTGTAAATGCTCGAAGACTCACATTTTAAGAAATCATAAAAGATATCAATTAGATACGATCTGAGGAAGCAAAGATTCAATGAAAGATGCACAGATTATAGTTTTAATTTCCAAACTACCACAAATCCATCATGCAGCATTTTCATCTCAAATATACCAAGAAATTAAAGATTATTTGACTTGCTGCAATTAAACAAAAGCACAGCCATTATGGAGACATTGCTTTTCATGCACGTAATCTGGTTTTAAAGATGTGTTTATTTTGTTTTGTTTTTAAAGCAAAGGCATTATCTGCTCAATTGCCCAGCAAGAAGGTTTTATAAATTTCTCTCAAGTTTCCATAGAAATACATTGATTAGAGCATAATTTCTGTTAATATTTTCTTCGTCTTCAGACTCCTCTGCTCGCTTAAACTAGCAGCGCACCTGCCCCTTGCAGTTGTTTTCATCTTTTGTTCGGCTCAGTAGGTTACCTAACTGGTGGATTTTATTGAGTTAAATCAAGCTGTCACTTCATCTGCCTGAAGGATGACTCAAATACTACACATAATAATAAAAGAAAAGTAGGATAAAATAATCTTGTCAAGCCAGAAAAACTGATTGCTTGAAGTTGTAGCCTTCAATCAATACACTAATTCCACAATTTATACCTTTTTCAATTGAAGAGGAAAGAAACCTTGATATGGTATTTCTTGGCTCACTGACCAACTTTGACCTTCTGTCTATGTGAATGTACGATTAACAAGGGCTTCTGCTTAGTGAAATCATCTATGAAAATAAGAAAACAAATGTGGGCATTTGTGGCTCCAAGTAACTATTAATTTCAGAAATGCAAGGAGCACACAGTGTTTATTCAGTAGGACCGCTAAAACGAAGATTTTACTTAGCTTGAGGTTGACGGTCTTTCCTATTAGAAATAATTCGAAGCTAGAGTTTGTGGCACAAAACATTGTAGAATTTGGCATGGTGTGTTCCCCCAAAGATTTTTTTCTTCCTGTTTGATCTATTCACTAATAGCTTATACAAAAGACTAGGTAACTCAGCAGCATAACCACGCTTTCTTTCAAATTGTGTACCTATCTGGCTTCTTACAAAACCTGTTATCTATGATAAAATAGAGTAACACCCTTCTATTGAGCTAGACCTGTGATTTCTCATAGGGTTTAATGAACTATTTTTGTTCCACCGGTTATTATTTTTTTAAAATAATCTATTATTTTCAAAAGCTTAGGTTTGTTTGTAAATCGTAATTAATTTGCATACCTTTTAAAATCAATAAAAAACACTTCATTTCAAAATTCTGGACTCTCTTTGGCTGTCAGGTTTCTGCTTTCCTTTCATAATTCCTCCCCTGCAGGCACCAACCAGGAAATAAAATTCTTTGTCTCGCAAGCCTTTTATATTGCGTGAGGCCACCTGCTTACCTTGAATTGTGGCATGCAATCAAACAGGGTCCCCAAAACTAGTACTTTTTCTCCTAGTCCATCTCTTAAATGTGTGTGTGACTGTGTGTCTATGTGTGTCTTGTACACACAAAGCAGCTTACAAATTGGGTCACTAAAATGTTGGTCGAAAGCGTTTTCAGTTATAAAAACTAAAATGTAACTCTCCAAATACTTTTGGCTTTAAATCAGTCATCCTCTTACATTATCAAGCAGCAATATTTTCATTAATATGAGAGCTATAACTTATATACATATAATATGTATATTTCATATATATAAAGTGTGTATGCATACAAGTTTCTTAAACTCCTTTAAACCTTGGCTGTCGTGGAAACACAAGACTATCTTTGTCCTTCTGATATGCTTAATCACATCTGGCTGCCAATTTCAGCTTCTTGAGCCCAGATTTAAACTTTTGAAAGAACTGCTTGCGACTATTCTGTCATGTAAGCCATCTGAATGGGCTGAGTCCACTGGTTGAAGTAGAACACAGATCTCCGAACGCTGCTAGCCCTGAAGAGCAGTAAATTACAGTTCGAGATGGGCGAACACAAAGCTGGGGTGTTTTCTTCACAGCAAAAAAGGAAAACACTTGCCTGACCCAGAGCAAATCTCTCAAACCAGATCATGGCTTCCTACTTCTGTGCCATTTGATTTTGTTATAAGAGGGAAGAAGAAGGAAAAAGAAGACAAAGAAAAAAAATTTAAATTCTAAGTGTTTCTCCTCCCTATAGCCACCTACACACATAGACACACACACACACACACACACCACAAGTGCACACACACACACACACACACACACACTACTCCTTCTTACCTCCAGTAAGGATTAAGCCAAATTATCTCTTCAAAACACTTACATTTACACATACAGAAACATATGTTCATTTCTAAATGGTGAAGAAGCACATTCAAACCAGTACCAAAATTATCTAGCAAGTAAATTTCAGGACGCAATTAAAGGTCACCAATGGCTTCCTGTTTGCACAGTCTAATGGACTTAACTCACTCTTTCTTTTCTATGATATTTCATTCAGTTGACTAATCTTTTCTTCGTGAAAATATTTTCTCTCTTTTTAAAACTCTCTTTTATGCTTTCCCACCTTTTCTGGGTTTTTTATTCCCTTTTTATTCCCTTCTTCTTTTCTCCTACTTTGTACATTTCACAAGCTTTGACCTAGAGATCTATTTTTATTTTAATATATATTCTCCTCCCTTTGAGGATTCATTTATTCTAAAGGCTCCCGTCTTCTGACTGAACTGTGGACAGCAGTCAGTCTAGGGTTCAAGCTTTGGTTCCTAAGAGTCATGGAGAGGTCAGGAATTAAGCACAGGGTCAGCCAAGCAGACAGTCTGGAACCAAGTAAAGTACGGAAGTCAGCAGTCAAAGGCCAATTGGAAGATCCAGGCTGAGTGAAAAGAAAAGAAAGGGATCAGGCCTGAGTCAGATGTCAAGCTAGTAGAGCGGGCTTTAAACCGGGACAAGTAGCAGAGTTGCATAATCTCTTATACCAGACACCTCAAAGGGGGAAATCCCGCCTTCCCCACTCTTTATGCCATGCAGAAACCAGTGACTGGCTTTGCCAGAGAATCGACACCCAGAATCTGACTATCCTTGCTGTTGTCTTAAAGTCATCTGAAACAATGAAAAGACCCAAGAATTTTCTCCTCTATATGAATATCTCCCAGATATCTCTTATCTGTCTCATATTTTCAAAAGCCAGCTCTCCCTAGAGGTTCTGCTGTCACTTCGATTTGACAAAAGCTAATAATCTCTTCGCTTGAGTTCTCCATTTATTTATTTAACAAAATGTACCAAGTAACTACATCATAATAAGCAGTATTCTGGGGAAAAAGCAGAGAACAAAAGTAACAAAAAGCTCCCCCCTTGGGAGCTTCTTTCCTAGGAGTTGAGGAAAACAGATGATAAACTAAATAAATGGGAAAGTAATATAGTTTGTTCCATTAGAATATGATGCATAAACAAGACAGTGTGGATATGGCATCAAGATAGATAAATAGATCAACGAAATCGAATAGAGATTCTAGAAATACATCCACACACACACAGACAACTAATTTCTTACAAAGACGAGAAAGCAAGGTATTGGAAAGATAACTGTTTCTCAACAAATGGAACTGGAATAATTAATATTCGTATGCCAAAAAAAGGAACTTCAATCTGTACTTCATGCCATGTATAAAACTTAATTTAAAAAGGATCATAGAACCTAAATGTAAGCCCTAAAACTATAAAGTTTCTGAAAGAATATATAGGAAATAATCTTTGTGACTTTGATTTAGGCACAGACTTCTTAGATACAACACGTAAAGTAGGACTCGTAAGAGAGAAATAGATAAATTGGATATCGAAATTTAATACTTCTGCTTTTCAAAAAAATACTGCTAAAATAATGAAAATACAAGCCGCAACTTGGAGATAATATTTACAAATAATATATCTGATAAAATACCTTTATCTAAAATGGTTTTTTAAAAACTCTCAAAACTCAATAATAAGAAAATAACCCAATAAGAAAATGGGCAAAAGATTTTAAAGACAGTTCACCAAAGATATAGGGGTGATAAATAAGCACATGAAAAGATGTTATTAGTTATTAGTCATTAGTAAAATGCCAATTAAAATCACACTGATCTACTACCACACACATATTAGAATGACTAACACTAATGACCACACCAAATGTTAGTGAGAATATGGAGGAACTGGAACTCTCATACGCTACTGGTGGATAGGTAAATTAGTAAAACAATTGGGAAAACAGGTTAGAGGTTTTTCAAAAAGTAAAATAGCCATCTATCTTATGACTACCCATTCCACTCCTGGATATTTACCCAAAAGAAATGGTCGACTATGTCCATACCAAGACTTGCACAAGTATCTTCACAGCAGCTCCTTCATCAGTACCAAAAATTGGAAACAACTCAAATGTCCATCAATGGATAATGGAAAAATAAACCATGGTATATTCATGTAATAGATTAGTATTCAGTGACAAAAAGGACTAGGCAATTGATACACAGAATGACATGGATGAATCTCAGTTATACTGGATAAAAGAATTAGGACAAAAATAGAATACATACAGTATTATTCCATATATAAAATTCTAGAAAATTCAAACAAGCTATAGTGACAGCGGATCAGTGGATGCCAGGAAAATGGAGGTGGAGTGTGGAAGGGCAGGAAAGACGCAATACAAGAAGGAGCAGAAAGAAACTTTAGAGGTAATGAATGTCTTCATTATCTTGATTATAGTGATTGTTTCATGGGTGTACACATATGTCAAAAGTTATCAAATTGGACACTTTAAATAGGTACAGATTTTTGCATATAAATTATGATACCTATACATATCAAGAACACAAAGCTGCCCTAGACCTCAAATCAATACTGATGCTAGAAATAAATATGATAAGGGAACTGGAGAACAATTAAAACAGATATTATATATGTAAAGTGAAAAACAGTGACATGATATTACAGACTTTTTAAATGACTTTTGAGAATAAAGTATAGAGAGACAGGAATATAATGAAACACTTAATTCAGGAGGTTAATGCAATAATCTAAGCATAATGTAATTGTTGCTTGCATCAGTATTATAGATGTGTGGATATATTTTGGAGATAGAGTCAATAAAGTTTGCTCAAGGATTAGATATGTGATCTAACAGAGAAAGAAAGGACTCAAGAATGACTCCAACATTGTTGGCCTTACCAACTGATAGAATTGATAAGATTGTCAAGTGAGTGTAAATAGTAAGTCCAAACACCGAGCCCTAGGACACTTACATCAACAGGCTGAAAAGAAGAGGAGAACCAATAAGGGAGACTGAGGAGGAGTCACAAGTAGGGTAGGAGGAAAATCAGAAGAAAATGGGTCCCTGGAAGAACAGTGAAAAATGTGTTTTAAGAAAAAAATAACAAGAAAGGGGTGACAAGTAATAGGAAGATAAAGAAAGATGAGGAGGACTAAGAATTGGCCAATAGGCATATGCAAGCAACACTTACAGTTCTACCGGGTTGAAATGCACGGAGGGACTCGGTTAACTCTATGATCCCTCTTAAACCCATATTTAGCACTTCCATGTCAGACACTGTGCCACGTCCTAGAGGATGCAAAAAGTATATAGCAGCAAAAGTCCTAGAAACTGGGTATTGGAGCTTTCGAAGCATGGGAAAAGAAAAGGGTAAAGAGCAAAGACAAAAATACAGAGCTGTCCTAGATCTCAAATTGCTCAAAAATGCTTAAAAATAATAAAGAAGAGAGAAAGAAAGATTCAAAAGCAGGTCCAAATCCAAGAAGTGAAAGCACATACACAAAATGACGGATTCAGAGAAAGCACATTTCTTAGAGCTGGGGAACCTGACGGGGCTGCCCCGGTAAGGGAGGCAGAATCCTGCTCACTCATTCGCTCATAAAATGCTTGCTAAGCACATGGTAAACTAGGTGCTGTGAACTAGGGATACAAATATACGGCTGGGTTCCGTCATACCATATCCACATACTAGCTGTCCCATATTTTCTTCCTTTGTTCTTTAAAATAACTCACTTTAAAATAATAGATTTTTAAAAACTTTTTGTCATTGACATAAATTAAAACCAGTAACACTTGCCAGTATATAAACTCCAAATTCAAATACCACATACCAGAGAATAAGTCCCTCAATGAAAGGCATAGGACTATTTATGACCAGCTGTTAATTAGAGACTATTAACCAAGATGCCCTTATTTTGGCACATGATATAGTCTATGTCAATAAGAGTATTTTCTCTTACCCAGTATCAAGAAATCCCAGATCTCCCCACCTCCCTCCACTCATGCTCTCACATGTGCTCTCTCCCTGTCTCAAATAAATAAATTTTTTAAATCTTTAAAAAAAGAAATTTGAAATGCTCAGAATTAATCTCTAACCAAATTGCTCAATAAATTGAAAAGCTATCTAAAGTGAACTCAACAATTTATTCTTCTTTGAAAATGTTGTGTATTTTAGAACTGTGATGGGAAAGGGCTTCTTTTCATTTGAAAAGCTGTCATTTCATTTGAAAAAATATTACAATGAGCTTTTATCAAGTCTTTCAAAATATTTCCAGTGAGTATTCCAGATGGCTATGTAGTCAGGATGTTAAGATGATCAAAAAGTTTCAACGTTTGTTGGTTGGCTGAACAGAAAAACAAGGTTCAGGGCCCCACTTCCAGGACTCATTTCCATCTGGATGCACAATGTCTAAACACAATAATAAAGATGTCCATCAGTTATTTGCTGCTATGTATCAGACACTATTCTTATTGTAGTAGTCGTAGTGAGAATTGTTATTCTCGCAATAATTGTATGAGGTGGATATTACTATCATCCCCCTTTTACAGTTAAAATGAATTGATTTCACAGGAGTGAAGTGGTTTCCCCAAGATCATACAGCTAGTAAATTGTAGAACTTTGACTTGAACAAAGATCTGCTTCCAGACTGTCTCTGCTGTCTGGGAATTGGAGGCGACAGCACTTGCAGGCTTCTGATTGCAGACTTTAAGCACCTGATCTTGGCTCTGTATCATCATGCCCTCCTCCTCAGGCACTTGGGCACTCTGGCCCCCTGGAACATTCCTGGAGGCTATCACTTCTCCTGGCTCACCCCACCCAGAAATCTCAAGTATAGCCTAAGCAAGGGAAGTGTCGTGGGAAAGCAGTGATGGAAAGAGGTTGCCATCAGTACTAAGGATCTGCAGCAAGGAAAAGAAAAAGAAACCATTACAGCAGCTGCCTGCCGTGCCCTATGGCCCCACACTCCAGTCTTTTTCTTCTGCTCCATTTTTCTACCCTCCTCTTCTCCCAAGAGACTCCCCAAATCAACTCAGCCTGTCCTTCCAGCCATCTGCACCTCATTCCCCAACTTATACTAATTAAAAGAATCCCCAGGCCTGCAGGGCCTTAAGTAGTATATAAACTTATCATACTTGGACAACAATACACCAGGAGAAGCTGTCTCTGAACATTAAAGTAGGCCACATATTTGTGGATTGAAGAAATACGATAGCCTTTAATACATTATTAAGGAATAATTAATAATGTTTAGTGCTAGATTATAGAAGATAGAAGTGATAGCTTGCAGACTGTAGACAGCTATGAATGAAAAAGAAGACTTTAGTGAAAGATTGTAGAAAAGAAAATATGGACAAAAAGACATGGGGAAACCATCCAAGAAAGTGTCCTGGGGTTGAGCTGATTTGCATAATATCCAAACCCAAAATATATACATTAATATGTATACATTAAATATGTGCAACTCTTTGCGCATTAAATCTACCTTAATAAAGTTGAAAAATAAAACAAATACCATTTTTAATTTAAAAAAATAAAGGCTATGTAACTGTTAAAAATTAAAGGGCATTAAAGAGGCATAACACCTGTAATGTGTGATCAATGTCCTTCTATAAAGGAGATTATTGCAACATTTGCCACAATTTGAGTAAGGTCTGCTGATTAGATAATGGCATTATATCATTGTAAAATACTAAAAACGTGTGTGAGTTCACATTTAGATTCTTAGGTAAAGGATTGGAACTTTCCTTGTTGTAGCTGTTGGACCAAAATATGATTGATCAATTTATAATCTTTATTTTTAAAAGGACCATGTAAATGTCATCCTTTTCTTATTATGTGTAATAGTTATCTATTGCTATAAAACAAATTACCTTAAAACTTGGTAGCTTAAGACAAGAAATGTTTGAAATCTCAGGGTTTCTCAGGGCTAAGAATTAAGGAGCAGCTGAGCTGATGGTTCTGCCTTGCAGCCCTTCATTGTGTAGTGGTCAGCTTAATGGCTGGGGCTGTGATTCAGGACCTCGGCTGGAGAATCCTCCGAGGTAGTTCATTCACATGAGTTGATAAGTTGATTCTGGTTGATGGTGGGAAATACAGTCACTCACCAGATGTGCCTCTCCATAGGACTACTCAATTGCCCCTACGAGTTTGCTGCCCTCCTCCAAAGTGAATGATTCAAGACAGAGAGAACGTCTATTCTTTCAATGACCTAGCCTCAGAAGTCACTTGATGTCCCTTCCACTACAATGTATTCATAGAAGTAAGTCCCTAAGTCTGGCCTTTTTCAATTGAGCAAGAGGCATATGACATTTTATACAGAGGCCCATTAAACAGATTAACTTGATTGGAAAAGTAATTACTTTGCACATGGACTCCACCTGTTGAAGTGGGGGGTGGTGGTCAAAGAATCGGTAGACATACTTTAAAATCACCGCATTATTTATTTAGCTTCCAAGCTGAAATACTTTATTTGAACAATCAAAAAATCTTGATACTAAGTATAGTTCCATTCCTCAAAGAATTTATATATAACTCAAATGGCTCTAAGCATACTTATTTGGATTATGGACAAAACGACAAATCTTATGGAAGATGCAAAGAAGGTGTTTGCAGGAATCTAAATATAAAGTGACCAGGATTTGCAGATGGTTTGGGGATGAAAATGAAGCAGAAAAAAAAAATCCTTACAAAACGCTCTGCACAAAATACCAAACCTCACTGGCTTTTGAGGCTTTTCCACCCCCAGCCTCACCCTTGTATAATTCCTCTAATCATTCTGCCACCACATATCACGTTTTACAGTTGAATTTTAATTATGTAAATAATTATTTCATTGTGTATCAATTAGCCTTTGCTGTTAACTTAGTGACTTAAAACAAAAACAATTTATTATTTCTCGTGTTTCTGTGGGGGTCTTGGAAATTCTGGCCTTGGGTGGTTAAGCCAAGGGCTGGGTGGTCTAGCTTGGCTTCACTCAAATGTCTGGGGCTGTGGCCATGATGGAGCCTCTCTCTGCATGATGTTTGAATGGAGAGGATGAAGTGCTTGAGCTTCTCTCTCTCTCTCTGGTCTCTCTCTTAGAATTGCCCATGCTTCTTCACTTGGAGTTCTCAGGGTTCCCACCAGGGAGAAAGAGTAAGGTCCTATAATAGGGTTCTCCAGAGAAACTGAATCAATAGGATATATAGACATACACATATAAGAGGATTTTTGTTACAGTAATTGACTTATATGGTTAGGGAGGTGGAGAAGTCCCACAGTTTGCCATCTGCAAAATGGAGAAGCAGGAAAGCTAGTTGTATAACTCAGTCTGCCTCTGAAGGCCTGAGAACCAAGAACAGGAGAGGATGGCTGTCTCTGCTCAAAGAGAGAGAGAGAGTGAATTTGTCCATCCTCTTCTTCATTGTTTAGTTAAGGCCATCAAGGGTTTGTATGATGCCCACCCACATTGAAGAAGGCCATATCTTTCACCAATTCAAATGCTAATCTCTTCTGGAAACACCCTCAGACACAGCCAGAAATAATGTTTAACAGTTCCAAGGACATCCCTTAGCCCGATCAAGTGACATACAAAACAACCAACCATCACAGGCCCCAGTGCATGAAGACTTTTCAAGCCTCTGCTTGAATTACTGTTACTAAGGTTCCTCTGGCCAAAGCAAGTTACAAGGCAAGTCCAGATTCAATTGGTGAAGAAATAAGGTTCACTGGTTGAGAAGAACAGCAAGGTCATGTCATAAAGCCGTGTCCGTACAGGAACGGGAGGAGTTTTTAATTATCTGCTATAAATTGTTTCTGGCTTAGTGATTCTTGGAATTTTCTGATTTTCTATTAAACATTTTCCTTACTAAATTTTAGCACTCTGGAGTTGAGAGAATACTACCAGCAATCAAAAATGTGCCTGAAACACTACAGTGAATGGGCATTCTAGAAATGTTCCCTGACTTAATAACGCCTATAATTTTGCTCTGAGTTTTCTATGAGGATGCAAATGTGTCCTTTTCTAATAGTACCCTTTAATATATATCTCTTCTAGGGGTACCTGAGTGGCTCAGTCCATTAAGCATCTGCCTCTTGGTTTTGGCTCAGGTCATGATCTTAGGGTCGTGAGATTGAACCCTGTGTTGGGCTCCACGCTCAGTGGGGAGTCTGAGGTTTTCTCTCTCCCTCTCCCTCTGCCCTTCCCCCCCTCAAATTAATAAATAAAATATTAAATATATACATCTTCTATATCATATACCAAGCAGACAGGTGAGCTAGCAATGGATTTACGTGGTTATTTTCCATCAAGTGATCCGTACTTCTCAGCTTCATTTACCTACTTGAATTAATCAGCCCACAAGTTTCCTACCTTTGAGGATTTAATGAATAACATGTATGTCCATTTTTCACTTTCTTGATGATGTGGTAATACTGGCAAGCACATAGGCACTAGCTATTTAAATGCTTTGTAGCTTATTAATGAGATTGTACTGAGTTCCATTTAAGATTTTAATTATGTTATTTTTCCTTTTTGCTTCCAGCTTGTTTTGGCGAATAAAATTACCCACAGCTGCTTCAGATTGGTCATTCCTTCTGGGACGAAAACCATATGGAATACTTAGAGCAGGTGCTTGGTACTTGACCAGCTTCTTCCATTTAAACAAGCTTGAACTGTGGCACCTGACGTTGGAGCGCCAGCCTACAGATGTGTTTGCAAGAGCTGGAAAATTGCCTCTCTTAAATTACAAGAACTGGTGGATGATGATAAAAAACTTTGCTTCCATATAAGAATTTTCTCAGTCCACATGAGACCACAGTGCAGTAAATTTGGAAACACTGATAGTATTTAAACTGGCAACAGAGTACGGGGAGAAAACAACTCTCGGGTCCCTCGGCCCTCATATTACCATAACGTTGGGCACGTTACTCTGTCAACCAAAGGGCAAGGACAGAATTGTTATTGTCCAAGAAAGCCTGCAGTAATGGATTTTACGCCCTTGAAAGAAGCACTTGGAAGAACTGGAGATTATCCAGAGAAAGGTAATCAGAGGAAAAAAAAAAAGAAAGAAAAAAAAAAAGAATGCTGGGGTTTTACTGAGGAGTTACAGCTTCTTAACCTAGAGGGGAAAATAAGTCTGAGAGGTTTCTACATTAATTAATTGAAATTATTAAAAAAAAAAAAAAGGTGTTGAGCAGCTGTTTTCTGACACTATAGAGCACTGCCCTAAAAATAATTACAGTAATAATAATCTTGACAGGCAACAATAAATGTATCAGTGAAATGTAATATAAAAAATCTTGACTCCAATTATTGTTAATCAGCGAACAGTACCAAATCCACTTAGACAGCCTCGAAGAATAAAACAAAACAGAACAAAACAAAAAACAAGTGGAGTTTTATAGCATATAATTCTGCCTCAAGGACAGTGGCTGGACTCAATTTCTTCATTCACTAATCAAAATAATAGGTCGTGGAGCCTCTCCCATGTGTCAGACACTGTGCCTTCGAGCACAGAAGGAAGGCGTGGCCGCATTCCTCAGGCTTCTCCCTCAGGCGCACCTGGCACACCTCAGGTCTGTGCTCTGCACCCAAGGATCTCTAATCTCCTTCCGGGTCAAATGTTCCTCTGACTTCCTGACTAGAATACAATTTCAGGCCTAAGTATGTTAATGTTCAAATGACAAGGAGGCAAAGAAGGAGGAGGCAAGACACTGGCCTGGGAGTATGGTCCAGGGCAGTAGATGGTTTTTGTTTTCTTCTCCTTGAAATACTAATGAACCAGAATACACTACCCTCTATCTCTGGCTGCTTATTTCAATTAATTTAAAACCCTGAGCTTTGGAGATCAAAACTGCTGATTTCTTGCCCAGGAAGATCATTTGGCTTCTAACTCTGGCCAGCAGACCTATAGGTCCTCCTGGTCACTAGCAAGAGAGAGAGAGAATTAATGAACTCGGGCACAGCCATAACCTTTCATTAGGCCCAAATCTCATAAGCAGAAGTACAGGCCAAAATATGAGACTCTTGATAGCAGACCATTAGGATTACACGAAACTACGAATCCCAAAACACATCATGCCTTCTGTTAAATGAGTAGAAGCCCCCCTTTTTTAAACCATGCACACCAAAGAAGCACTCATATCAAATTATAAACTCAGAGATATTTCAGTAATTTTTCCCGGGCTTTTGATAAGGAGCCAAATTTTAGCAAACTTTTTTTGACTCATCTGAGATTCTAACACCATTAATATATTATTATAGAATAGAGTATAAAATGTTAGTGAAATTATTTTCAAGAGGTTGAAGCTTATCCTTTCAAGAACACTAAAATGTGGACATACTGCAAACATTTTCTTCAGGAATATCAATACCTTTCTTCAAAATATTATGTAAGAAAAGATATCTCTGACTTTTTAATGAAGACAGATAATTTTATTTTAATTCAACTAGAGTTTATCAGATGTTTACCAGGTGACTCCAGGAAATCAGTGGGTCAGTGCTATATGAAATGTAAAGAGGAGTACGAGACACATTCTTTACCCTCAGGTAGCTGACGTCCAATAGAGGAGCTAAAAAATTACCGATTCTGTGGGGCACGTGGGTATCTCAGCCAGTTAGCATCTGCCTTCAGCTCAGGTCATGATCTTGGGGCCCTGGGATCAAGTCCTCCATTGGGCTCCCTGCTCAGTGGGGAGTTTGCTTCTCCCCCAACCCCTCTCCCTGCTCGTTCTCTCTCTCTCTCTTTCTCCCTCTCTTTCACAAAATAAACAAATGAAAAATATTTTTTTAAAATTTCCAGTTCTATGAGACACTGTACAATTTGGAATATAATATAAACAGTATATCAGGACTACTGCAAATGACTAAAACCGGTTTTTGGGGAAAAAATGTGGGGAAGGGAAGAATATATTGCTTCACAAACTGCAAATTCTTCAAGCATTAGGACGTCCACACCTAACTGGGTCCAGGCATTCAAATCATGTTGACAGATCCATCTTTTGGTTATACCTTGGCCCAGGATTGGCTTCATTCTCAGGCAGGCTCCCCTATGGGGTGGCAAAGTAACCACTCCAAGTTCCATACTTACATTCCGCCAGATCGTCAAACCCAGAGATAACAAGTCTTTTTCCTAATCGCTCTTGCAGTAAACCTGGGGTGGTGTCATTAACTATTCAGTCACTTAGCAAATGTTCAGCACATAGTGAGTATTAGGCAGTGTTCCAGGCTTAGAGGACATAGTGACCGTAAAGAAAGCAGACAAAGCACCGGCCCTCATGGAGCTCATATTCTAGTGGGGAAAACATACATTAAACAAATGCAGAAATACACATGTAAAATTATTCATGATAAGGGCTATTTAAAAAAGCAAAGCAGGGTAAAGAATCGAAAGTGACTCACCTGCCCAGCTTGTGTCACCTGTCCATTCCTGAAGCATTTAGCAGAGCTGTTTGGGCAAGCCTAGAATCCATGACTGCCTCTGTACCAAACAGAGCGCTCTTGGTACCCCCCAAATCATCCAGGAGAAGAATGTGGAATATAAATAGCTGCCCCAAGAGAAACTCCAGATGTTGTTACGAGAAGGAGGCCTAGCTTCTCAACTGACAAAATGAACCAAACCTCACTGGGTTACAAGAAATATCAAATGTAAACCCTTCTCAGGGGCATGAAATAGCTCACGTGGCCTGGGGATGATAAAAGTTACGTGCTCCAGGTTTGAATGCACATGTGAAATGGGCCTTGAAAGATGGCTAGGATTTAGATAAAGATTAGGGAAGAAGATAGAGTGCTAGGAAAGGGACAACAAGCAGGAGAGTTTGGTGTTTGCAGGGGTGTGACTACAGGGAAAATGAACACAAGATTGTAAATAAAGATGTGGTTGCATTTGGAAAGGGCTTGAAGTGTTCATCCGGTAGGCAGAGAGGAGACCTCAAGGGGTTTGAGAGGAGAATAACATTACTGAGATCTGCTTGGAACTTAGAATAGTGCCCAGGACTGTTTGGTACGAAGAGTGAGAGGAAGGAAAGATAGCCTGGAAACCTGCTGTAAAGTTCCAGGTGAGTGTCCAGATGAGAGTAGGAATTCCGATGTTGTGGGATAAGGGAGAACAGCTCATATGTGTTTTTGATGTTTCAAGCCCAGGTCCTTGGGAAAATGGTGCTGCTATTCGCCCATGGGATGCATATGAAAAGTGGGAATGAGGACTGAACAGGACAGAAGGGTTGACAGAGAATCAGCAACGTAGTATATTGAGTTAGAGGTCAGCCAGAACCAAGTTATAATGTCCGAATGAAAGCAAAAAATACAATCGAGGGCTCAGGGAGAGGTTGGAACTGGTGACTTAGATTTAATAATTACCTGAAGAAAAATGATTGTTAGAGCCATCAGAATGGGATACCCAGCTGGTTTCTTCTCAGGCTCCTTTGCAGCCCCTCGTCTCCCCAAGCTCTAAAGGTGAAAACGTCCCAGCGCTCAGTCTTTGTAACTCTTCTCACATCTAACCACACTCTGGTGACTTGATTCAAGTCGTATAGTTTTAAATGCAATCTTGTTTATGAACTCAGACCTGAATACCAGAATAGCGTATCCAACTACCTACTCAACGCCTCCCTTTGGGCATCAAATAGGTCTTTTGAACTGATCTCCAAGACCAAGTTCTTCATTTTCCCCTCAATCTCCTGCTTTTACAGCCCTCCTCATCTCAACAAATGGCAACTCCATTTTTCCAGTTATTCTGACCAAAGATTTTAGAGTCATTCTTCACTCTTCTTGCTTTAATATAGCATATATAATCCATCATCAAATTCTGTCGCCTATGCTACAGCTGACTCAGGCTATTTCATATAAATGGAATCATACCAGATGTGGTCTGTTGTGTTTGGTTTCTTTCGCTTAGAGTCATGTTTTCAGGCTTTATCCACATGGTAGCATGTGTCAGTACTTCGTTCCATTTTGTGACTGAACAGTACTCCGTTGTGTGGGCATACCACATTTGCTTTATCCATGTATTCGTTGATGGACACCTGTGTTACTTCCACCTTTTGGCTATTGTGTGTAGTGCTGCCATGAACATTATATATTCCTGCACAGTTTCGTTTGAACGCCTGTTTTCAATTCTTTGGGGTATACACCTAGGCATGGAGTTGCTAGATCATATGATAATTCTATGTTTAACTTTTTGAGGAATGGTCAACTGCTTTCCACAGTGGCTGCACAATTTTAGATTTCCACCAACAATATATAAAGATATCAATTTCTCCAGATCCTGCCAACACTTTTTTTTTCCTTTTATAACCATTCTAGTGGGTGTGAGATGGTGTCTCATTGTGATTTTTATTTCCATTTCCCTAAGATACATTGAGTATCTTTAGATAGAGCTGCTGACAATTCGTATATCTTATTTGGAAAAATGCTTGTGTAAGTCTTTTACCCATTTTTTAACTAGGATGTTCATCTTTTTTTTGTTGTTAAGTTGTAAGAATCTTTTATATAGTCAATGTACTAAACTTATCAGATACATGATTTGCAAATATGTCTCCAATTCTTCATATTATCTTTTCACTATTCTGATAGTGTCCTTTGATGCATGAAAATTTTCAATTTTGATGACATCCAAATTATTTACTTTTCTTTTGTTGCTTGGGCTTCTGGTGTCATATATAAGAATTCTTTGCACAGCCTGAAGTTATAAAAATTTATTCCTCTGTCTTCTACTAAGAGTTTTACAGTTTTAACTCTCACATTTCAGTTTTCTGATCCATTTTGAGTTAATTTTGTTTGCAATGTCAGATAGGAGTAATCATACTATATCCTGTAATTTATTTATTTACTTGGTTTATTTCCCAGATCTCCCACCAGAATATAAGCTCCATCAGGGCAGGAAAGTATTCTGTTCACTCCTCTAATTCTATTGCTAGCCTGACCAATAGGGACTTGCACATAATAGAGGCACAGTATTTATGAAATGAATAAATTAATTGGCCAAAGAATGTTCCAAAGGGAAGGCAGCTATATTACTTATATCAATATATTACTATGGAAAAGAGTATCCCTGATGGAAGTTTTACCATACATTTTACCACGGTTCTACAGCAATGTGCTATAAACAAAATAGCTCATTGGATTTTTGTTCTATAATAACCTAAGTCACTTCAGATTTTTTTCAAGTTTCTTTTTCTTTATAATTTGGGGGGAAAAAGAAAAGAAAAGAAAACCTCGTACAACATTTGGAGTTAACTTTTATTTATATTTTTTTATTTAACAGTTTATTATGATTTATAAGTGTCATTTTAAAAAACATCAATCCATCAGGGGCACCTGGGTGGCACAGTGGTTAAGCGTCTGCTTCGGCTCAGGGCGTGATCCCGGCGTTATGGGATCGGGCCCCACATCAGGCTCCTCCGCTATGAGCCTGCTTCTTCCTCTCCCACTCCCCCTGCTTGTGTTCCCTCTCTCGCTGGCTGTCTCTATCTCTGTCAAATAAATAAACAAAATCTTAAAAAACATAAAAATAAAAAACATCAATCCATCAAACCATGCAGAAATAAGTATGCAAAAAGTCTGCAAAACAAAACATACTTTAAGCACGTTCAAGTAGAGGGATTATCTGAAATTCTGGATTTTTCAGTCCCTTCATTGTTATGCTATGGCAGCCAAGTAGTGCTTAACTTCAGTAGGAGTAAGCCTCCCGGATCTGGCTTCATTGCAGACACCAACCTCTGTGTTCTCTTCTGCCATTTGCCCTTAAAATTTTCCTTTCGGGTTAATCTGGCTGTGTGAATAGCATCTTCAAGTTCCAGGTCTTCATTATATCTTTTGTCTGAGGAAAGTCTTCCCATTGACATAGTTCTTTCCCATTGCTGTGGCTTTCCAGGGGGAGTCAGCTCCAGATAGATCTCACTGAAATAAATATGGTTGCCCCTCACTCCAATCACAAATTAGTAAAGAAACTCCAGTGTATTCTTACATCACAGAAGCTACTCTCTGAACCAGGTGAGCTGTGGGAATGGGTTGCTGGTAAATGAGATAGTATTGCTGAGCTAGTTTTCAAGTTCTGTTCACAAGCACTCTGTAATCTGTGCCCATGACACTATACACCAAACCTCTATGCTTGGTAATTGGTTCCACGTTGTGTACACTTTGCTCATCTTACAGAATGGATTTCTATTTCTTCTCAATTGCTAATACCACATCATTTACAGCTTTAATTCCCACTGAAGGGATTCCTCCAGCTACACCAGCCAAAATATATTCAATCTGGACAAGTCTACCCGATGGGCTGAATGTAGTCAGCAAAAAGCTGGAATCGCACTCTGCCATCTTTATCTGGAGTGCCCTGGAGTTTGGTTTTAAAGAACCTTGTATCAAATTGTATCTTGATCACCTTGGATCTTCACATGCCCTAGAGGGATCCATTGGCCAATAACTAGATGAAAATTTGATGTTCAGAGTCATAAAGAACAAATATATAATTTTGGAATTTCACTCGCTGTAATGTGTTCATTTACTGAGAACGTGTCAGATACCGTGGTAGATGCTGATGGAAAAACACAATTCAAGCAATCCTCAAACTCTGTCATAGGGTTCACTATAGGGAAGACAGACACACACATTATTAAATTATGCCCTTAATATTCAAAAGAATGAAAATATGCAGTCTATTACTAAAAGGCTACTATTGGACAATCAAGTACGCAAAGTGTCCAAGAGCTGGTGCAGAATATAGATGTATGCCTACCATTCGCTCTCAGTGACAGTTTGTTTCCTATGGACATTGAGGATCGCCTCCCTCTCCTCTCCTTGTCCTCTGAAATCTCCTTGTACTTCATTCCCTCTGAGCTCCACCAAAATTGAGTCTTCTTCCACTATTCTTTGGCCCATGTAGTCTATCTACCGGTGACCTGAGGGAAAGAAAACAGACTTCCAGATTCTGGTGAGGAACATGAAGGAAAATTGTCCTTCCTGGTCTAGGTTCCATGAAAACAATTGATAACACAGATCAAGTCCTTTCCTGCTGAGATTGGTTGTCCCATTACATAGTTCCTCTGTTATTATGCTACAACAATATTTTTCTCTTTTTTCTGCATTACCGAGCTAAACAGAACAAACGAATAACTCGATTTTCCTAGTTATATATGGCCCAGGACCTCAGAAATGGATTTTCCCCAAAATCCCACTTTTCCCCAAAAAGTGAGGAGGGAGCATCAGAAAACCCCATTTTTCATAATAATATCAACTTTTGGTACTATATGTGGAATTTTTCAAATCCTTTCCATCACATGTGAAAGAAGGAGACTAGTGAAAGTTATTTTTGGTCCCACTTTACCTAAATATACTATGCAGCCATTTCTGTTCTGGGATGAGCAGGTAGTCAAAGACACCATATTCAGAATTACAGCTGAGCAATGTACAACTTCAGAGGCATAATTGAGATAGACTGTAATTTGACTAATACCACCTAAATTTGTGTTTATGCTCATGGGTACATGGTGACCTATAGTGACAGTCTTCTTCCCCGAGTTCCCAAGAGGAAAGGAGGCACAAAACCCCATAGTTTTGGTTTCTATCTCAATTATAAATTGTCTTCATTTTTTCCATATTTTCTATAACTAGGACCAAGGCCAAAGAGAGCCTTTAAACTGCCTGGGGAATATCTCTTTCCCCCAGTTCTTTAAGGTTTCTGTACTTTCATACCACTAGAACAAAAAGAGTTTTGCCCTGCTGCTTGGATAAGACCTTTTGTTACATGTCTTATAATCTCCATACACTATCCCTTATAAGACTCTAAGATCTCCAAGTTTTGCTTGGAGATCTATATATATAAAACTATATTTACAGTTATATGCAGACACACTTCTGAGACTTTGAACACCATTTTCTTTCTCAACAAAGTCTGTATTTTAATACTGTCGTTTCCTTCACTTAAAATCACTTTTGAAACTTAAGCATGAATAACTACTTCTTTGTTTTCTCTGAGTAGTCCACAGTTTCCAAAGATAGTAGAATCCCAAGGCAAAATGATTGATGGCATATAAAAAATAAGTAAAGTAAGTATGTTTTAATATTTATTATATTGGACTTCAAACTTCTTAAGGATAATGTTTATGACAAATTTGTTTTGGTATTAACCTGAGTATATATATTAACTAGACCCTGGATTAGTGTTTGAGTAAATTAAAGAAGCATGCTCTTTCTTAACCTAGTCCAGACTCTGATCTTAATAAAAACTGAATACAGAAAGAAGTTGCTTCTCAGTTAAATGCTGTGGAGCCTTAGTATGTACGCCTATCAGAGAATAATTTGAATGAGAAAGGGTAGAGAGAGATATTCCATGTTAAATCCAAAAGGACAGAAGATACTCAGGTACCCGGGACTTGCTGATATG
Source organism: Ursus maritimus (assembly GCF_017311325.1). NCBI lineage: Eukaryota > Metazoa > Chordata > Mammalia > Carnivora > Ursidae > Ursus > Ursus maritimus. Next base: position 72,506,476 of record NW_024423343.1, on the reverse strand, counting down.
GGGAGAACGAGTAAAATTGAACAGAACTTAAGAAACAACTACTTGTTCTTCCTCTGATCTTGCTAGATCTCTAAGTAGACCAAGCTTTTGTAGAAGGACTATACTTGAGACATGGCTAACAGGGGTTCCCTTTTCTTTTCATCAAACACACCTAGCTTTTGCTGTTTTAGGAAGTTTGCACTAGTGTTTGCAAGCTCATTGCTATTTATCCTACAGGTCTTCTCGCAAATGTAATCTCCAGCCAAATCCTTCCCTAACTACCTGACACATTATAATCTCTACCCTCCTGCACTGAAAACTCATTATTCTGTCACATCACCTATTTTGATTCTTCTTTACGTGTACTAGTTTTTCATGTACTTGTTATATGTTTGCTGTCTTTCAAACTCCTCAACTCCTACACACATCATTTACTAGCATGAGACATAGCTAATCCAATGTCTGTGCTAGTTATTTTATCCTGTAGAATGAGGACAATAATAGTACCTATCTCAAAGCATTGTTTAGAAGGCTTTAATGAGATAATACATGTAATACAATTACACATAGTAATTTGACACATTGTAAACTTGAAAAACAGCTATAGTTGCATGAAAGAATGAACAGCTGAATAAACAAAAAACCATTGGAACCACAAACTATATGTTCCAAAGCTATATGAATTAAATATTGTGTAAAATCTTTACATCTCACGCCAATTTCCCTTTTTTATAATATCCCAGCTTAGAGTCTAGTCTACACAAAATGACAAAGAAGACAAAATTGTAAAGTTATTTCTTTCCTGCAATTAAACAGGATCTTCCTCCTCAAACCACAAGGCTCGAGACCCTATCCTTTACCCATGCCCTCTCCAGCTCCCACACCTTCGCTGGCTTCAAATGTTCATGGTTCTGCTAATGGCCATATATGTTATAATTACAGGGCTTTCTGGGAATAATGAGCTAATGATAAGCACCCCACTTGATGGGAATTGCAGTGCTTATTTCAAGAGACTCTGTGATGAAGGAAGTTTTATAAGTCCAGAGGGCCGTTTGGCTGCCCCTCAACTATAGCCCATAGGTTCCTGGTCATAAAGTCAGTCCAGACTAAACTGTGAAAACAACTCATGAAAAACTGAAATGTAGTGCCTTCTCAAAAATGCAACACAAATCTTGTAGTATCATCTTAATTCTGTATACAAAGTACTCCAAAATCATATAGATTTTGACCTGAGATCATTTAGAAAATGATTAAGAAGGGCAATAGGTTACCCAGTTTGGCACAGTTTAGCAAAACACAATGACTTGTTGAAGAGAAATAGTGCATATTTGTAATAGTAGATCAAGAAGGAATTATGAAGAATTATTTACAAAACAGATTTATAACCCTGAGTCTGTTCAATCACACCAAGATCACAGAGACTTCACTTTTGTTCTAAAGTCTAGAATTTAGAAATTCTGATAAAATGGTGCTTAGAATTGTGATGGAGGAACATTTTCTTTTGCTAGAAACAATAGAATATAAATATAAACAGTAATTTCTTCTTTCAGTAGTAGTTACCAAGGGACAGAGTAAAGTTTCCAAACTAAAGTAGAATATATAAAAGATTTTTATTTACGATTTACATTAAATTTAAATTAATTTATTCTAGGCCCCAAACCTTTCAGATGCTATCTTTTACTTAACTCATTGTCACATTAAGAGTCTAGAATAAAATGCTGCTTAATGTTATTGATGAGATTTTATATCTGAATATTATTTTAGCTAATCTACTGAAACTCATCAAAGCAATCATTTCTCTTCTCTTTCCATTCTGATTCAATAACGTGATTTTACTTCTGACATTAAAAATATTGTCCTCTAGGGGCAGTGGAATTCAGTGTGATGTGAGCAATCAGCATATGACCCCAGATGAAGAGTGTCAGCTACATGGGGGAAATAAGCCCCTTTTGTTCATCCCCAGCTTTGACTCTCCAGTGCCTTCAAAACCAGAGTCCAGGTTAAATTAAAAACAGGAAAGTCTATGCTGGTTCCATTCTTAGAAACCAAAATAAAAAAATAATGTATTGATCACATTTCTCAACTAAAAAAACTGAATATATTCCAAAATATTTGGAAGACCTGGATCTTTAGTAATGCTCCTCAGTTTGGGGCAGGTAGTAGGAGATAGCCTTCCAGAAAACGTCAGTCATTTAGTAGATATGATTTCAGAGCTTCTGAAGTCTTTCATTCTTTGTAATCCTTTTCTTAATATTTCAATTTCTTCATCAACACTACTTGCAATGTCATCCATTGTTCCTGTCACCCCCAAGATCCATTTCTTTCCTCTGCAAATGTACCTTTATGTTTCCTAGAGAGTCATCTTCCTTCACACTCTGTTCTTGGGGTTCAGTTTACACTAATCCTACTTCTGAATCCAAGCGTTAGACATAGGACTCAAGACAGAGCACCACATCCTATTGGCAAAACAAATTGAATTAGGAAAGGATATGTGATCCAAATGTTACAACGGGGGTATTTCACCTGTCTGGCAGGGTGTTTGGGTCAAGGATGGACACAGGACCTAAGCAAGTTAATGACACTCAACCAGAACTTTTGGCAGCATTACTGAAATGTAGATTATGTTTCCTTTGGATTGAAGTTAGTAATAAAGCAGCCTTGAGTTCCTGAGAACTATCTAACCTTCCTGTGGAAAGACATGCCCACATAGAAAGCCAACACAGAGGAAATCATGGCCAAGAATAACGACATTATGAATTCTTATGACATTATTTGAACTCCTATATCTAGCTATTCCTGAAGACCTCCTGCCAAATTTTTGGTTACATGTATAAACTAATGTTCCTTTTTTCTGAAGACTGATTCAGTTGGATTTTCTATCATCTGGGACTGAATGATTCTGTCAGTATATTGCTCCTTTACTTTTCCAGAATGTCAGGATCTCATGTCATAATATTCAAACAGACAAAAACAATAATCACAGAATTATTTCAACAGAAAGTAGATTGGAAATTTTACCTGTTAATCCAGAGATTAGTGAGGGAACAACTGCATTAACTTAGTGTCCCATGGCTCCAGAGCAAGACTATTACAATCTTTCTGCGTAATATGATATATAGTAGTAACATTAATGTAATTAAATAAGTGGCAACATATGATTAAGCCATGTGCCTATCCTTCAAAACAGACATAAGCCGATCAAAATAACTGCAGCAAATTTTGAGCATTAAATAATTTCAGATTTTAAAAATACATAGTTCTGTCAACTCATAATTCAGTTATATTTTCGGTTCTCTGTTCATTCATTCATTCATTCATTCATGCATTTAAGGAATGTTTGTTGGGTACCAACTGTGGGCCAGTCATTTTGCTTCTTGCTGAATGCACAATATCTGCATGGATTAATAAGCACTTATTTTGCCTCTTAAACCCAGTGGGTTATTTTTAGTATTCATTGGTACTTCCTTTGCAAGATGGATAAGAGAGAAAAAAGGAGATGAAAATCTTTTCAGTTAAATGTCATCACCTGTAAATGATTTTACTGGTGGCTGAATGGAAAAGGACTTTTAAAGGAATGAACAATGAGAAATTTGGAGATTATTTGTCATTTCCATTTTCCTCTAATTTCCTTCTCACCCATTTTAATAAATCATTGATAATTGGCCATATTCCAAATGAATGGATTTGTCAGAAAGCTCTGGTTATGATGTTCGTTATAAGTATTTCAAAAATAGTCCTATTTTGTCTACACAAAAATTGAAAAGTGGGCAACTTTATAAAACTATCTGGATAATTCAAGTCAAGTGTCCTAATTACTGATGCGCAGTAAGGTTTTTGATGATCAGAACATCATAACAAATTTAATTTGGGGAAATTCAATAAGATTAAGCAGTTTGAACATTCTACCGTGAACCATGGTTCCAGGAATCCAAAATTTGAATCTTCATAACTTTGCCCCCAACCATTTGAAGACGAGAGTTATTTAGTGCTAATAGTTGCAATCATTACGTTTAAAGGCAAAGAGAAAATACTGTAAACAAAGCAGGAAAATATTTTTGGTGTGTAGCATAAACACACAAACAATTATCTTAAAATGTAATCTTCATGTGACTTATTAAAGTAGATTACATTTTAATGTGCATTGCAATTTGCACATTATAGAGAGCACTCTATATGCAGCGTTAACTGTGTGACCAGCCTGACAACCTGCACAACTGAAGATATAAAAAGAGAAAAAAACCCTCTGCTATCTTTCTCTAAATGGATGTATTTGGTGTTGATAGTCAGATACAGTTTTCACCTTTATCCCAGCTTGTTTCTGACCCAGTGGGTTAGTGTTAATCACCACTGTAGGCACCAATAATTTCCCCATATGTGGAATTTGATAAGTTAGAGCACCCACTTCAATTCAAGAAGATTCCAGCTGACTATCCAGTTATCGCTATGGACAGCTTCAAGCACATCCATGGCTGGCCTTGTATTCTTAGCTTTATCAAGCGCTTTGCACTTTTTGTCTTTTATCTCTTAATTGAGACCTGACTGCAAGAAATGCCTATCTCTTCAACTAGGTTGCATTAAGTATTAACTTTAACTGCTTTGGGTACTTGAGGTACAGAAGAGGGGGAAAAAAAGCCTTAAGAAGCTAGGTAGAGTGGAAAATCTTCCCAAATCTCTATTTATAAATTGTGTAAATGCTACAGTGTTTTTTAAAAAGTAAATAAATCTTTATCTCTTTTCCAGATTTAAAAAAAAAAGTGTTTATATTACCAACTGGAGGAAAGTTTATGAATCCTCCATCATATTTGGCAGTAATAATAATCCTACAATTCTGGCCAAAAGAGATAATATTTAGGAAGAGTAAATAATTCAGTAATAATAGATGAAAAAGAACTTTGTATTTATGTCTCTGGAATAACTAGGGATGGACTCTTCTCTAAAGGATATGGAAATAGGTTTTGTTTGAGCCGAGAGCACGCGCATCCAAGGATTCGGGATGGCTTGTATAGCTTCCAAGTCTTGCAATTTCCTTTTCTAAATATTTCCCTTTCTAAATATCACCCAATTTGTACTATTTTGTGAGCTCCTCGAGGGCTCTATCTATGCCCTTTGCATCTTTTCCTCCCAGTTTCCCGTATATGGTAGACCGTTAACTTATGCTCATTGACACATTCACATTCACACGGGGGCTCTCTCAGCATTTATGGAACCTCCCTGTGACTCCTCTTTGTACTTCTCTGTGAGAGATCTCTAACTATGCCAGCTCTGTGGCCCCTGTGGTAGGAGCTCCTCCATGACAAATACAGAAGGATTACTTGGAAAATATATGTCACGAACAAAAACAGTCACTTTAGACAATAGCCCTGAAAAACTGAAACCCAAGAAAAATGGTAATTTATTCGTGAGGCAGGGGCCTGATTGTTGCTAATTGAAATGGCACTGCTCAATTTATGTACCAATACTTAAAAACCAAGAGTAAATGCAAGATAGTACTGTTGAGTTATCCCTTTAGTCAAAATGTCCTCAATTAAATCCAAGTCTAGACAAGAAACATCTCCCTAAGGATCAGATTAAAGACAAAGCTCTAAAAGTAATGTAGACCTAGGAAGATGCACAGAAACGTAGAATAACAAGACCATTGACTCACGATAGTTCTTACAAAACATATTAATGTGACTAATTGAAAGTAAAGTTCCCATATTATATGTAATTCCAGTCAAAAACTCAGCGATAGACCATACGTTAAGGGGTGCGTGGTGAAAGACATCTATCTTTACAAGGCTGATGTTATGTTTTGAAATTTTCTTATATAGCAATTAGTGCTCAAGCCCACATTCCAACTAGAAGTGTTGGTTACCATAAAGCTGTCTAGATCTGAGAAGGGAATAAAAAGAAGACAGAATCATAATTCTAAAAATAAATGAATGTGAAGTCCAAATGAGAAGAAATTCTATCCCCACCGCTCATGTGGTGCCAGAGCACCATAGGATGAATTAAGGTTTCATTCATTCATTCACTCTCTCACACATTCATTCAGTTCACAAATCTCTGAAAACTTTCTACGTGGAGGCACCAGAATAGCAAAATGAACAGGCTCTTTGTGCTGTCCTCTAAGCATGGTTGGCAGGGCACACAGCTTATTTAAAACTGAATCATTACAATTTGAATCAGAAGGGCTTTATGAATAGTGTTAACTGACAGCAAATAACACAATCTATTCATCACCTATACTACCTACGAGGGAATACGGATTTTCCTTCAAGATTCCTAATTCATCTGTTGGTCAGACACATTCATCCTCTCTTATACCCACACCGGGTCCCAATCCCTTCAAGAATCACAGTGTATCATCACCAATATTAATTTGTAAAACCGACACTTAGTATGGGGAACAATAATACTATTAATAAGGGTTTAATATTCTGCTTTTCTTTAGACATGGATAATATGTAAAAAGAAGCATTTTTTTTCTTTTATGCTTCTAACTTCAACTTCTAAAAATTCCCCCTCCCCACTTAAAAGGAAAGACAAAATACTCTCATTTTTATTGTTTTCTTATAGGCTCATAAAATTTTAGCTTTGTGTTACTTTTTCAAAGACTCTATTAAACTTGATACATGAGACTGGTAGGCTGCCACAAACTCATAAAAATCTTTTCAAAGAATTGCTGCCTAGCAGTGGAAATTGAATGGCAATTTCTAAGAATCAAGCTAATGGCTTAAACTATAGAAAATGTGAAGCCCACTAATAGATAATTTAGGATTTCCCCTCTCCCCGCCCCCACCACTGGAGAGAACAGATCATGAGCTTGAATAAAATTGCACCAAGATCTTATTAATCTTCAGTCTGTAAAAGCTCAATTTTCTTAAGCAATGGGCTGTGGTATACATACCACAGTAAAATCTATGCTTAAAATCTTCCCTATATTTTGGAGCTAAAAGTTCTGCACCTTTGGACTATGCAGACACTTGTATTATTGTCAGTTTCAAGAGTTAAATATTCCAGCAGGAATTTGTTACTACACAGCGGTACATAATGTCTGAAAACCCCCTGCACCAATATTGCTCTCAAATTGGCAGCAAGTGAACAAGGGACATGAAGGATGCTTCAGCCCAGTAACCTATCCTTCCTTCTCTCCTGGGAGCCACTTGGCCAGCTTTCATCCTCATAATTATAATAAATTTGACATTTCATAGATAATATTGATTTCTGTATTTTAGCATTTCACCATAGGTGACAGTCTAGCGTCAAGAATGAAATTTCTATTGATCTCCTGCGCATTAATCTCTCATGTGTATGTGATCATTTTTATAAGACCTTTTACTGCACATAAATCAATATTTCATATTTCCAGCTATGCCAGAGGAGATGTCATATTTGTAAACTGTGAGTTGACACCTGCAATTCCTTCCTGTTCAGCTTCAACTGTTCAGTAACAGTCGATTCAGGGTTGGGAAAGGATCAAGCTCAAGAAACAAGGTAGATGAAAGGCATGAATGTAGACTAGAGTAATTAGCTTAATGAACAAAGAAGCCAGGTAGTGAAATAAAGTGAAATAATATTGCTTCTACAGAAACTGCTGCTGTGGATGTAGCATCTGAAAAGAGAGTTTGGCTTTCCATGCTTGCTAGGGAGCTGATAATAGATTTAAATGTCTGTGTTAATAAGGAACATTGAAATACTTTTAAATAATTGCTTTAAAAGAACTAACAAATCTTGTTACATAAGAAAATCACTACAATCTCATGACATAGAAGTATATGATCTTCCTACCCACAACTCCAATAGGGTGCCAACGCTGATGTAGTAGTTTTCAGGGCTGTGATCAGTTTCCTAATTTCGCAAGGATTTTAGAAAGTAAGTAAATCATTTTCATAGTTCCATATTCAATGGTTTTCATATTTTGAAAATAAGATCTTAGAATTATATATGAAGATTCTGATGAATCAAAATATAATAGTATTAGGAACAGAATGTGAGCTCTTCTTTGTATGAATTTTAATGCACAGTGGGAACTGGCAGGTATTTTTAATCAGTAAATCCTTCACTCTAAAGAGCTACTACTCTTATAACTACTTAGGGATCCACTAAAGTATTTATTTTGCCCATTTCAATGGCAAGTAAAAAATCAGTGTGCATTTGTATAAATAGATAATCTTGCTGGACCTGTCTAAGCTTTGTTATTTTCAAAACTATTTCTTACCTATTACATAATTGGAGTTAATCCATGACATATTTTAAGAACTTTGAGAGTAAACCATTGGACACAAGCTGATCTATGTGGATGCTTATGCTTCTCTGTATAAAGTTTCCCTGTCTATTCTTAACACTTGCAGATAGAGGTTATTAAATGTAAAACTCAATTTAGATATGGTCTAATACAAATGAAAAGGTATTGAGAATAGAACGCTATCTCGTACAGCATTAACATTTATTCTCTAAAGACTTGCTGTTCCACATATTTAAAGAGGTTCAGAACTCCAAACCTGTGCAATAAACGTTTTCAGATTCTGACAAAGATGCTTTTAATTCAATAAAGTGTGTGCTGGTTTAAAAAGATCTACTTTAAAAACATTTAAAAAGAGCTACTTTTTCCCAGATAAAAGTGGACTTGGAAATGTCCACTTTCCAGCAATTTCCTATAGTCACTATTGACACGCTATTATTTCAAATTATATGTCGTTTCACTAGAAGGAAATGCTACTCTTGCTTATTTTTTAAAGGCCAATCCTTTTTGCTGGTTTCTGAAACATGTTCATGGCCATAAAATATGTCAGCAAATGACTGTTTTAACATGATGACAGACACATTATCGGAGTGTGACTGACTAGTGTATGAGTGACTATATTTTGACAGATGTGTCAGCTTTTGACTGAAGGAGCACAATTAAAAAAAAAAAAAAAAAAAAAAAACCACCTAGACTGAATGGTGAGGTATTACTGAAGAAGCCAGCAGGTGGAACGTATCTTTACAAACACTTTAGTTTCTCAAGTGTCAAAAGAATTAGTCGTGAGCTTTAGGCATTATAAAATTTATTTCATTTGAGCCAGCCAGCAGAACTTTGTGTCCTCAAAACTTAAGAACTTGGACCGTTAATGTCCAAGTTGCCTGGATCTAATGCTCCCATTTTGTCTTAGTTAACGTTCACTGTACCTTTTGGCGTTTTATTTCTTTAAAGGTGAAAATTTCTGAGCCCTGAAATCCCAAAGCTGAAATGACCCCCTACGTTCCTTACTAATATCTATTCCTTAAGCAAATTGAATAAAGAACCACAGGTTCATTCTCTTAGGGAAAAATACGTCTTCGATTTTGTGAGCAAAAACTTTTAGCGATAACGGGGCATATGAGGTGATGCTCCCCAAGTTACAGAGGGCATTTTTAAAATGGTGTTTTAATTGGCACTGATGATTTGCTACTTTGTGTCTCTTTCTCTCCTCACACTTGTCAGTTGCCTTTTATGTTTCAGAACCCATAGAGATTCTCCTGGACACAAAATATCATCACCTCTGTTCTCATGCCTCTCCCTCCATTGCCTGAATCTAATATTTACGATTCTTGGTAAGGCTGGATGCACATCTCCTTGGTTTCCATGACTCTCATGGACACTTTTGTCATTGTACTCAATCATACTATTATTTTAAGTGTGTATATTTCTTTCTTTTCCACAAGTTGAGTAATCTTTTCTTTTTTTCTGTCAGTATTCCCATTGTCTTGTACATAATATATATTTAGTATATACCGCTAGATGAATAAGCAAATCTTTATGGAACGAATGAATGAATGAATGAGTAATACAATCAGTGGTTCATTTCAAATATGATGTTTTACAATGAGAGGGGTCATTAATTCAATGATCTGGATTACACAGAAGAATCCACTTCCTTATTTTAACAATACTATAAATTTAAGCTCCTTGATACCATTTTTTTTTTCAATCAAAAGGCATTTAGCATCTGGTAGAAACTCAGTAAATAACCTGCACAGTGTAGTAAGTTTTTAGCTTTTGATTCATACAGAAATATTTTTTAATTTGTAAGTGCACAAAAAAGTTGTTCCATAGCTTCAGTATTTTAAAAATATGCATGCTGTTAGTGTTTTAATACAGGAAGAAATGAAGATTCTAACAATTATGCTTAGAGTGTATTTCTAAGATCTTTATAATACCAATAATTTTTTCTAAATATGATAGGAAAAATGATCTCTTTTCTTTATGTTAACTTCCTAAATTTAGATGTTGCTGGAACATTATACATTTTTAAGGAAAATTTGGCTTAATTTTTCAAATTAATTTTCCATTACTTAAAATGTCATAATTTATAAGTCAAAATTTCAAGTTCTAACTAGAAAATTTAAGAGGAAAAATGCATGCAGAAATTATTTGAAGTCATGTAAAACCTCAAATTATGGTGAAAATTAGAAATGTCTAGAAAGTAAACATAGACTACAGAATTTTAAAGCTGGAATAATTTTGATTATTTGGAACCAATTAGCTGCTTCTGTATAAATTATATATCTGGAGTAACTGACAACAGTCCAGAAGATCCCATTTTCAAAATAAATTTGATGTCCTAAAATTATGAGATTGCCGATGACAACATGGACACAAAGAGAAAGAACAGTTTCTAGCAGGAAATCAGGAAGGATGGACTTAATATCATAGTAGGCTTCATAATATATGAAAACAACTAAAGTGTTTCAACGAAATTCAAGAATTTGATATGCTGCGGCAATAAAAATCCCCAGGTTTAATATTAAAGGATAGAGTCACATAAAAAGGAGCTTATTAAATACATATGAATTGAAAAATATGGATATGTGCTGTATAAATATTTTTACTAATGGATTCTTATGGGGGTACATTTACCCAAAAATATCTTCACTGTTAAGAAATTAATATCAACTACACATAAAAAATTAAATTCAGATTTCCAAGAGTATTTAAAAATCTTCTAAAATTAGAATATTGGAGCATGTTCAGATTAAAAAGAAGTATTTAAAGAGACAACTATATAAATTAAGGATTCAATGGATATATTTTTGTTGATGTTTTTACCAAGAATAATATGGAAATTTTTATAGTGCATAAAAATGGAGAAAAAGGAAATGATTCAGTTACTTCTTCAGAGCTAAAATTATAAGTAAAAGGAAGAGCATTTATTTTAATTATAATCAGAGCACAGTATGGAATATTTTTGTTCATGTCTTACTCATGGAATCTTTTAAGAAATTCTCGTGTTGATTCTGGTTTCCCAAAATTTAGAAGTCAAAAAGGAAACCAAACATGAAGGACTTACCCATGAAAGTCTCAGCTTAGAAGATAATAATGAGTCTAGAGAAAACCTGACAAATTATAAATTACTTTTTTAAATGTATGTGCCAAAATGTAATTAAAAGTGGTAGTCAAACCTAAAGAATGGTTTGACTAAAGAAACTTTCTTTAGTTTAGTTTATCCCCCTCTTGCTTACAGTATTTTCTTGGGAGCCTGCAATCTATTGTTTCCCTTATAAGGTCCTACCTGCTAAAGTTTTGAGTGAAATCAGGGGTCTGTGGTGAGGGGAAGGGAAGTTTTCAATTTTTATTTTTTTCCTTTTTGGATCATTTGAATTTTCTATACATACTCAATTACCTCTTTTATAATTTTTTAATAAAGGAATTAATTGTTTAAGCAGGGTGATGATAGCTTTTGTTTTCCCTTCCCTCTCTGAAAATCTGTCTAAATCTTTCTTAAAAAGCTAATACGTGTTGGGGCACCCAGATGGCTCAGTGGGTTAAGCGTCCGACTCTTAGTTTTGTCTCAGGTCATGATCTCAGGGTCATGGGATGGATGTCCACATCAGGCTCTGTGCTCAGTGGGGAGTCAGCTTGGGATTTTCCCTCTCTCTCTCTCCCTCTGCCCCTCCCCCCGCTTGCACATGTTCTCTCCCTCTCTCTGTCTCTAAAATAAATAAAATCTTAAAAATAAAGTTAATATATGCTATACACACACCCAAGACTAAACGAGAAACAAAAAGTTCATATATATAGTCAAACTTTAAATTGAAGAAATCTTACATATACATGTATGATTTTATATGTGTGGGTGTGCATGCGTGTCCGTATATCCAACATGTCTGGATCAGCATGCACAAAAATGACAAAACAGAGTCATCATAAAGTTAACCTATTTTTCCCACCAAAAAAGTGCCCATAATGACATATCCTTTTTTATCCTGGGGCTCAAAATATGACCACTTGTCTTTCAGTGTTGAAGTTAATATACTTCCAAACCCCCATTACTCAGATTGGAGAGACACAATAGCACAGTGAGTTAAGAAAGCAAATTTTAGAGCCGACTTCTGCCCCTTACTAGAGATGAGACTTCGGGTCAGTCACTTAGTTTCTCAGTGTTTTGGTTTCTCTTCTGTAAAGCGAAGACTATTTCCTACCTCTAGTTTGGGGTGTTGTGAGGATACCACGAGTTAATATAAGTAAAGCCCTTAGAAAAGTAAACTGCAATACAAACATTAGCTAAGATTAGCATTCTCCCTCCAGATGTTCCCAAAGATTCCCAGGGTGGTTTGCTCAGTCCAGTTCAACCAAATTGTTATTATCTATGGAAAGTCTGGTCAGTCAGCTAAAGAAACTCATTTTCTCAGCTTTGCTGCTGTCACTATCACACAGTATCACCAACAGATATGGGCAGTCTGGATAATAAAAGAAAAATTCATTGATTCAATAAATATGTGTTGAGTGCCTTCTATGAGCCAAGCATTCTCCCAAGCACTGAGAATACAATAGTGAACAAAACCAAGCCATTGTTCTGGTGGGGTTTATATGTATTTTATTGACCTAGCTTATAGTCAAACCTCCACAATTTAGCAGTCTAAAACTGAGGTCATCAAATAAGTTGATTTCTCCCAAACTATTCTGAATGTTGAATGCTGTTTTAATGGGAAGCTAAACAGTTTTCTGACAGTTCTTCCCCAAAAGAAATACCTTAAATTGCTTTAATGTCCACTGAAAATGCTTCATGTTACAAAAGCAAGAAAAGAATATGACATGTCAACTGTGTATTTGTGTATGTATGTGTGAGCAAGTGTAGGGTCAGCGGTATGTGTTAAGTGATCACACCTGCAAACAACAAAGTGAAAGAGACTTTCATTTGTCTTTTATTTAGATTTAAACTTAAGTCTTCTCATTCCAAATTTCCACTCATGGAAAACACTTTGAGAAACAAAAACACCTCAATGCATTCAGGGATCAATGGAAAATGTTAATCAGAGTAAATATTTTATAGTCAACACTAAATGCAAATGTATATGTATATAAGGTTTCCCCCCAGGAAATATAAACATACTGCACTCTTTGTCCATGGCAGCTATCCTTGAAAAACTGATTCTACATGCCAGCGATGTAATTTCACAGAATTCAAGGAACAATGCTGATCAACAAACTTACCAGTAAAATTCTAGCCTGACCAAGTTGTTTTATAATTCCATCACCACAGAGAAAGGAAGAATACAGAATATCAGTGCATAGCTATCCTTAATCAAATTTGCATTCCTTGGAAGGAAATGATTCGGTTTTATAGGAGAAAATCCCAACCAATGGAAAAAGGGGTATCTACCTGTCTGCTAAATTGAAAATCCCTTAGGAGCACAACCAGACAGAGATTCCGCACATGCTTAGAGACTCTTGCGGTGTTTTCCCAACTGAGATTACATTTCCCATTTGAAAAAGGGAGAGACACGGAACTGCATTCATCTGGAAAATGGTATGCTGTAATTCGGTACATCCTACTGCCTCAAATGGGAGTTACTTCAACATGCATTTGTTAATTCCACACATCTCGAAACAAGCCTCTTTCGGAATCCATACTCAATATTTTAGAAATCATTTATGCTGATAAATACTAGCAACTGAAACTGGAAATCATGCAAGGTTTATTGTTTTTGAACTCCACATTTACATGTCTACATAATATATATTCATTTATTCAAAATACACACTGATCACATGGTAGATATACTATAAGGAGCAGCATGTAAGACACATGTCAGTCTTACCCTCACAGAAATGGGTAGAAAGTATTTTAAATATTATAGGGTAGAAAGTAAATACACAAAAAATACCTCATTATAAATTCTGATGGGCGCTTTGAAAATAAGGAAGAGGAAGGAGACCCACTCCAAACTTTGTGGTCAGGGAAAGTTTCTAGAATGAAGACTGAAAATGAGAGCACAAGGATAAGAAGTTTTAGTGAACTGGGGGACAAGAACATGTGTGAAGGCTTTGCTAGGAAATTATTTGACTAATTTGTGGAACTAAAAGAGCCATAGTTGAAGCTTGGTGAAAAATGGGGAGAATAATTCCAGGAGAAAATGAAGAGGAAGTAGGAGACATTGGATGCAGGTCCCCAAGGCCAATTGTTTTAATTAGGGGAATGACATTTTCATATTGATGACATGAAACAATCAAACCAGAGAGAGTTCTGAGGAGGGCAAGTAGAGAAGAGGGGAGACCATTGGCAACAATGCCAGCTGTGTACAAAAGTGCTATGAAAATCTAGTTTTTTCTGCTGACAACTTTAGACATCTGTCTTGAATTGGTTCTGTACAATTAGTAGAAACAAAATTCATTCTCTTTGAAAAACTTATTGTGAATTATTGTCAACAATAAACAAAAACCATTGTCTATTAATATTTCAAGCATGCGATGAGTTTATATGGGCTATTATGGGATCCTAACTGACATCTGTAACACTTCCATATGGGAGATGTGTCTCATGGGAATGTCGGGGATCATGGTTAATGGGCATGTGCTCTGTTCCAGAAGGGAATCCACTCCTCATCTCCACATAATTTTTGTTTTGTAGGAACAGGGGTTCAGTGTTGATAAATTTTTAGTTTTCCAAAATAAGCTAGAGATCTGGATTTCGATGTGAAATCTTCCAATGTTCTATGTTGGCTCAATGTTTTAAAAAATATATTTATGTTAACTTCCAGACCTGTCAATGATTGAGGCTTCGGCCATTATAAAGCTTGTCTGGTTTGTGTGGTGAGGTGATAGAGATGATTGAACATATAGAAGAAGAGAATTTGATTAAGCAACAAAATAATCCACAAAGTACCTTTCTAAAACTAAACTACTCTAAGGAATCCTCAATACTTAATAATTTTCCCAAAATCAAAATATATATATGCCTTTTCTACAAATGAATTCTATGAAAATATTTGGCAAGCAAGCATTCTCAAAAATGCCCACTGTACCCAATCACTTAAAATAAAGATTAAATAATTTAGGATACTCAATCATTTGTTCATTCATTCATTCATTCATTCAACAAATGCATGGGTTCAGCATTGTGTTTGGCACTGGCACAAACAGGATACAAGATAAAATCCTTGTTCTCATAAGGCTTTCAGTCACTGGGTGAGGAAGGTAAATAAATAAGTTGGTCAACACATTGCAGTGTGTTGAATGATTTAAAATGGGAGAGTGCAGTATGATACCAAAATACATAAAGGGAACATATAACCCACACTTAGAACTGGTAGGTGGGGGAATGGGCTAGAGAATGTTCCTTGTAGAAGTGCCTTATAGCAGGAAGATAAGGACGCATCACCTAGGTATGAGTAAAGAATGAGCATGTTTAAAGACCAATTAACTGCAAAGAATTAAAATGCTTCCAACAAATTGTTGAATGGCAAACAGAAATAGGCCAACCAGAAGAAAGAGGAATGCAGAGCATAAGTCAGACACAGAAGTCCTAGCTTCAAACAACAAGGCATTTGGTGGACTTTTGGAACAAGTCTCAGCACTAAGATCCTCCAGATAAGTAGCCACGAGAAACAGAGACACTCTTTCCAAACCAGCACTCCAGGCGACCACATATTTTAGAGTCAAAAGAGTGCACAACAAGTTCTTCAAAGATTCCTGAAACCAAGCACCGGCTTTTCATGCATGCTGTGTAGTAAGGAATACCCACGTCCTCAGTGACACCTTGCACAAAAAAAGCACAGCATCTTCACTGGAAACAAACCATAATTTGAATGAGCATGGAACCGCCATTTGGTAATCCCCACCACCCCAAAGATACTCAGCCCTCATAAACTATCATCCATCTTTTATTGCAACTCTTGAGAACCCAGATCTCCCCCATAGGAACTCCCGTAACTACTGTGACCAGTTATACACTCTTATGGATTTCTGTCTTCAAATGTTCTAGGAAATTCTCTTCTCAGTACTTACACTTGATTTCAAAGGGGAGAAGTGGCAGAAATAAATTAAAAAGCTACTCATCCTTTGCTTATTTCTACTGGAAAGAATGAGGTCAGGAAAGTCAAGGTGCTATGGGAGTGCGGTTAGATAGAGAATGAGGGAGAGGAGGACTGGGATGTCCACTACAGAATGTTCTGGTGAGGCAGGGAATAAAGGAATGGCTAGCTAGATCCTGGGGAAGACAGCCCAGGAATGCAGGAAGTGGATAAATGGAGAGTAAGTCTAGATAGAGCTGTGACATAGAGTGAAATATGCACAGTGATTTCGATGTCTACCAGGATGTATCCATTAAGAGTCTTTTTATTTATAAAACCCAATTTAAACTGGCTTACACAAAGATTATTTATTGGTTCATATAACTGAAAGGTCCAAGGAGTATGTTGGGCTTCACATACAGGAGGAGTTCAGAAGTTCAAATGATGTCAGTGAAACTAGGTTTTTCTCATTTCCCTGCCATCTAGCTTGATGGCTTCCATCACTAAGCACAACATACTGACGTTTGACAGCTTCGGGCTTACCCTGGTGGCAGCAAGGTACTGAATTTGGTGTTCGGTTTTATGCCCTCATTTTAGTACTTTATCTTATGTTCTCATTTGACCTCTTTTTTCCCCCCAATTTTTGTATTATGTGAAAATACACATTATTTAATTTACCATTTTGACCATTTTTAAGGGTACGGTTCCGCGGTACTAAATACATTCACAGTGTTATGCTACTGTCACCACCATCCATCCCCAGAACTCTTTTCATCTTACAAAACTGAAACATTATACCCCGTGAGTATTTAACTTCCCATTCCCTCCTTTCCCCTAATCCCTGACAACCACCCTTCTGCTTTCTGTCTCCAGCATTTTAACTACTCTAAATACCTCACGTAAGTGGAATCACGCAGTATTTGTCTTCTTGTGACTGGCTGATTTCACTTAGTGCAATGTCCTCCATGTTCATTCATATTGTAGCAAATGTCAGAATTTCACTCCTTTTAAGGCTAAATAATACTCCATCGTATGCATATACCTCATTCTGCTTATCCATTCATCCATCAGTGGGCACTTGCACTGCTCCCACATCTTACTTCTTGTGAATAATGATGCTATGAACATAAGTATACAGTTATCTCTTCAAGAGCTTGCTTCCAGTTCTCTTGGATATGTACTCAGAAGTTGAAACGTTGGGTCAGATGGTCATTCTATTGCGGTTTTCTGTTTTTGTTTTTGTTTTGTTTTGAGGAAATGCTCTACCATTTTCCACAGCAACTGCACCGTTTTACAGTTTTACATGCCCACCAACAGAGCACAAGAGTTCCGATCCTTCCACATTCTCACTGATACATTTTCTGTTTGTTTTTGATCAAAGCCATGCTAGAGGGCGGTAGTTGGTATCCCATGGCAGTTTGGATACGCGCTTCCTAATGATGAGTGATGTTGAGCATCTTGTCATGTGCCTGTTGGCCATTTGTATAGCTTCCTTAAGAAATGTCTATGAAGTCCTGGGGCGCCTGGGTGGCACAGCGGTTGAGCGTCTGCCTTCGGCTCAGGGCGTGATCCCGGCGTTGCGGGATCGAGCCCCACATCAGGCTCCTCTGCTAGGAGCCTGCTTCTTCTTCTCCCACTCCCCCTGCTTGTGTTCCCTCTCTCGCTGGCTGTCTCTATCTCTGTTGAATAAATAAATAAAATCTTTAAAAAAAAAAAGAAAGAAAGAAATGTCTATGAAGTCCTTTGCCTATTTTTGAATCAGGTTGTTTATTTTTGTTGTTGTTAAGTTTTAGGAGTTCTCTATATAATCTCAATATTAATCCCTTATCGGTGTGTGATTTGCAAATCTTTTCTCCCATTCTGTAGGTTGCCTTCTTACTCTGTTTATAGCATCTTTAATGCAATCTTTAAATTTTTCAGGAAGTCCAGTTTGTCTATTTTTCTCATGTGTTGTTTGTGCCTTTGGTGTCACAAGATATTTAATTTTGATTTTTAAAAAGGCAAAAGACTCTTTTCCAGGATTTTCAAAAAAATGTTCTGTTGTCTCCCTGGCTCTGATTAGTGCATGCACATACCTAAAGCAATCACTGTAACCAGACCTATACTTAGAATGTATACAAAGATAAGAAGCATTAGGAAGAGGAAAGTATTTGGGGAAATGTCCTTTATCTGAAAAGTTCTGGAATGGTAATGCACAATACAACTCACAAAATTCCATAATTGTATACCAAACTGGGGACTCAGTCTTTCTTTTGTACAAGCTCTATAAACATGTTAGCAAAAAGATATCCTAACAATGAGTCACAACCTGAAACATACTCATTGTGCTACATTTTGCTCAACAGGTCAGTAGGCATCAAGAGGTACTGAAATACAAGGCCCTGAATGTCTCAATCAGTTAAGGGTCTGTCTTTGGCTCAGGTCATGATCCCAGGGTCCTGGGATCAAGCCCTGCGTCAGCTCCCAGCTCAGCAGGGAGTCTGCTTCTCCCTTTCCCTGTGCCCCCGCTTGTGCTCTCTCGCTCTCTCTCTCAAATAAAGAAATAAAATTTTAAAAAAAGAGGTACTGAAATAAAACACAAACACTTAAAGATAAGTTGTATTGAATACTCTTCTAGATTACTTTCTTTTCGCCTCAAGAATGATGTTGTAGAACCAGAATAATTTCGGAGACCAATTAAAGCCAGAGAAAGAAATATAGCTTGGTCTGTTCAGGCTGCTGTAGCAGAATATACCATAGGTGGGGTGGCTTACATACAATAGAAATTTATTCTTCACAGTTCTAGAGGCTACAAAGTCCAAGATTAAGGTGCTGGCAGATTAGGTAAGTGGAGAGGCCCACTTCCTGGTTCACACAGGGCCATCTTCTCCGTGTCTTCACATGGCAGAAGGGGGGAGGAAGCTCTCTGGGGTCTCTTTTAAAAGGGCATTAATCCTATTCATGAGGTCTCTACCTTTATGACTTAATCACCTTACAAAGTCCCCGTCTCCAAATACCATCACATTGGGATGGGTTTCAACATATGAATTTGGGGGGGCATACAAACATTCACTCTATACTAAAATCAAAGTAAAATAATTATCCATTTTTTGTGTGAATAACAGGTAACTGAAAGAATGCACTAGTAAGATCTATTAACTCACTAAAAGTGTAAAGGTATCAATTGAGTAAATATAGGTTTAATGGGTAGAAACCATAGGATTTGTTGAAAAAGTAGGTGCATAGTATAAGAAAGGAGAAGCTATGAACAACTTTAATTTGAGAGATTAGTTGATACCAATGACTTTTGCATAATTCAGAACTAATAGGGCAAGGATATTCATTGAAAATCAAGCCCATTAAATTTAAAGCAAACGAAAAAAAATTGTACTTACCTCAGTAAATAATAAATATGAGGAGCTCATTAGAAACTGAAGAAGTGGTAAACCTGAAAATTTAAATGAATCTGAAAATATTTTCTTTAATTATGAATTGCAGAACCATTAAGTGAAACTGGTATGAATAGAACTTTAAGGATTTCATAGATGGTAATTATACGCTCTCTTAATTTCATGTCCACCAATATCTTGGTCATTATTTCACGAGGCAGCATATTCCATTATAGAAAAACTCTGCCCGTGAGAAACTTCTTCTTTTATTTGAACTAAAGCTTCTAGTTACTTCCATCCTACCTTAGGATCACCCAGGAGAAGGGGAAAAAAAAAAAAAAGATTTATATTCAGAATTAAAACCATTGATTTCTATGTGATCCAACCAATACAGACTAGAACGGAAATATGGCCTCCTCTTTTGTTCGGGATACATATCTTCTATTAATGCCCCCAAATAAAAATTCATTAATTTTATTGACAACTTACTATTACTGAATTCTGTGTGGGATATTGATTGTTTTATAGCCAGGGTTCATTTTCACTTCCTTGTACACTCTCCCCTATACTACTGAATAATCCCCCTTCCACTCCTCACCCCCCTCACCTCCAGAAATCCAGCTCCTAATCCCTGGAACCTCTGAGTGTTACCTTGTCTGACAACAGGGACCTTGCAGATGTTATTAAATTAAGAATACTGAGATGGGGAGATAATCCTGGATTATCCAGGTTGACCCTAAATGTAATCGTGCATGTCCTTAGAAGTGGGAGGCAGAGGGAGATTTGAAACACATGAAGTCAGTGTGATAAAAGGAAACAGGAAAAGGGAAAAAGGTGGTGTGATGCAGGGCCATGAACCAAGGAATAGGATGCTGTCCAGAAGCTGGAAAAGTCAAGGAAATGGATTTGTCACTAGACTCTCTGGAGGGAGTATGTCCCTGCCAACACCCTGATTTCGGCCCATGAAACCCTTGTCAGACTTCTGAGCTCCAGAGCTATGAGAGAATAATATACATTGTTTTAAACCACCAACTGTTTGATAGTTTGTTACAATCGCAGAAAAGTAAAACATCGTTTCTTTGGGTGGGCATGATCACACAAAATTTGGGACATGGAAGAGAATCCAAGCCGTTATTATCTTTCTGACAGTAATGTCCAGGCACAGAGCATCTGGCAGTGGCTCCCAGGACCTGTTCTGTAGCTCAGCCTTTTGCGCTGAAGGCAGCGAGGTCTATTGTCAGTGGGCATCTGCGATTCCCACAAATGTCTGCTTTCCTGAGACCTAGCAATAGCTTTCCATGACTTCCACTACGTCCTCAGCTCTCCCAAATGATCTTAAGCTTCTGAATTTAAACCGTTCCTAAAAATACAAAATAAAATAAACCCTTCCTGTTTGAAACACTTAGAGTGCTGTTTTCCTGACCAAACATTGCCTAATAACACCCAAACTCTGAATATCTTACAGCTTACTTAGAATAAACAGAATATTTTGCTTCCAAAAATTATACAAGGTTCTCATTTCTATAAATTAGCAGTCGTGGGAAGAGTTAAAGGTTTTCCAAAGCAATATAAATAAATGTGCATAAAGAGAAAAGTATAACATGCAATATTTACTTATTCTCTCACTCATTCAACAAATATTTATTGAGCACCAGCTTTGTTGGAGGTGCCATCTACAATATTAGAGATGCAACGATGAGCAAGCTGGGTGTTATTCCTACCAACAGAGTTAACAGTAAGAGGAGAAAAAAGCCAATATCCAGGCAATAGAATAGAGAATAACATTCTGTGAAAAGGTAAGTTCAAGGTGCCACAGAAGAACACAAGCTTAGCAGGATCAAGGAGTGCTTCTTGAATGAAGTTACACCTAATTCAAGATCAAAACCGTAAGGGGGATTATAAGGCGTTATGTAAATGGAAGAAGAAATCATCCTTCTCCCCCCACTTGCCACATCTGTCCCTCCTCTTCCATCTATGAATCCCCACAGGACTCACGCCATCTCCCACTCCTTTACATCCGCACTGACACATGGAAAATTATACCGCAAGTGAAAGCAGATACTGTTGAGAGACATGAGCATATCCTCCCGTTATGACTTTCTTAAATAAAAATCTAGAAAACAGGGCAGTCACGTGAAGGGAGAGTTTAGTAGAAAGCAGAGGACACGTCAAACGTAGAAAATGGCGGCCACAGCCACTGCTCGCTCGCGCTGCCCCTCTGGTGACTATTGCAGTTCCTTGGATTTGATTACTGGCCAGCGTAGGACTTTCAAAATTTCTAAAACCAAATACCTTTTTTCAGAATTCTGCAATTTACTACAGTTCTATTGTTTGGATTGAGTACTTCACACACCTATTTCACTTAACAGGTCCCTCAAAGCATTTACTCATGAATCCTACTTAAAAAAAAAAAAAAAAAAAGAGCATGTAGAATTAAATTAGTCAAACCTGAGTTTAGAGCTCAGTTCAGCACTTACTACATGTGTAATCTGGGGCAAACTACTTAAATTACCTAGTTTTTCTTTATTAATCTGTAAAATGAATATAATGATACCTAACCTTGTGGAGAAATAATGCCTGTGAAATGCCCAGCTCAATGGCTGACTTGCTCTCCCTGCCCTTCCGCCCTTCCTTCCTTCCTCCCTTCTTTCTTTTAAGATAGTGCAGCATGTAATCATATTGCAATAATTATGTGCTAGCATCTCAGATATAAATTGAAACATTTTTTTCCACCTTGAATATGAGCTTATAATCAGCAAAGTCTCAAGACTTTAGATTTGAAATAATCTGTCAAGTGGATCAAATAAGTGGGGACACTCAGGCCCCGACTTGCCCTTCTTCCACCCTCAGAGAAATGTCTTCTCAGTTAACATGGTCCTCTTTTTTGAATTATTAATGGCAACAGGAAAAAATTCTTCCTGGTTAGATCAGTAAATCCAATTTTCTACTGCCCACTTCAAGCATTAAGTCAAGCTCCAAATAATGATAGCATTATATCAAAGTAATGGACAAAATAGTCTATATCATGCAAAATTAAAATGTGAATTAATTTCCAAAGAAAAAAATATTTTCAGTGGTATTAGTTCTTTCATTCTTATTGCCTACTGGGAATGAAGAGAACTGCTCTCAAATCAGGTGATGGATTGGTCCCAGAACAAGCAGTAAGAACTAATTCACCAATTAAGTTTTAAAAAATCCAAGGAACTGAGCACATGTCTAATAAAAAGAACATGGATCCCTAAAGGGAAGAAGAAGAGTAGGAGGAGGAAGAACTGGAGCAGGAGGGCACTGGATCACAAAAAGAAGGCTATGTGGTTTAATGAATGAAACACTGCATTGAGTATAGGAGGAAGTGTGCTCCGTTACCATGTGACATTGAAGGAGACATGTGCCATTCATGTTCCAGAGTCTGAAAAGTAGAATGGGGTATAAGTGACTCATCAAGAAATACTTAAGCGTACTCTCATATTTTGTTGATGCTATAAAAATGGCATAATCTGCATTTTCCTAATCTTTGTTTTAGGAGAATTTATCATTATTACCCACAGATTATGAAAACCCAGCAGGCAAGAACTACCCCTTTTCCAATTTTGTGCCCAGACAGTTTTCCTAGAAAAATGTTTTAAACAACGCATATGTATGTCACATGGAATGGAATCAAAAGCCAGAGATAATTGCACAACTCTTAGCACATCATTAAATGATACAAGGTTTTGCCAATTGTCCGTTTGTTTGGACGATTATCTAGACAATGTATTTGTCCAGGAAATTTTTTTAAGGTTGGAAGATATTTATTTTCTTTAAACCAGGTCATAAGTAACCAAGAAACAGAGTAGCTCCCATATTCCAGACTATGCAGGAGATCACGGATGGGAAGTTGTTTGGTGGAAAGTTGAAGGGGGCCGCACATCACCAAAAGCAGTCGCAGAAAAGATGGGCTTCAGGACTGCCCTTGGCAATGGCGCATATGGGCAGCGGGGGAGGGGAGGGCACAGTGCTGTGATGAGGGAGGGTGGATGAGGGAAGATGCTGGAGGAGGGCCATACTGTGTTATGAAGAGCGATACGGA
The DNA here is from genome assembly GCF_017311325.1 of Ursus maritimus. Lineage (NCBI taxonomy): Eukaryota > Metazoa > Chordata > Mammalia > Carnivora > Ursidae > Ursus > Ursus maritimus. The sequence goes on along the minus strand of NW_024423343.1, from coordinate 72,482,827 downwards.
AACCACAAATGGCAAACAACAGAATGAACGTGAAATACGAACACTACAGCTCTTCAGTATTAGGCTCATCTCCTCCAGGGTTCGGCTGGGAAACCAGCAACCTGTTGGATTCTGGCCAAGCAACTATTCTACTCAAGTTACCACGAGACATTCATTTCTCAAAGTCAGCTAATAAGCCAGAAATGAACCATTAGCATCTTTCTCTCCACATTAGTATCATTCAGTATTTCAGGGTCAGGAAAGGAGGTATACGCACCAGGTTCCACACAGGTTTGACGCTTCCAGCTACCAAAACATAGAAGCTATTTTTAAGATACATAAGAACAATAGTTTAGCTGGGAGTGGGGGTTGTTTGGTTGTTCGGGTTTGCTTTAGTTTTTTATGTGACTGTCTCCTTCACTCTAGCAAGAATTCCTTGAAAGTAGCAGCTTTGCTACAGGTACCTTTGTTTTTACAGCTGACCATGGTACCTGGCACATAGAAGAGATTGAATATATGTGAGATGGAGGGATGGGTAGGAAGATGAATAGATAAGTAAATATTCATGGATGAGTTGTGGCAATAACAGATACTTAGAAATATCCTTTAATTAAGAGAAATGACTTACATTCTTAAGTTCCCAGGCAAACTTTCTTTCCTGAAGCATGGAAATTCCTAAGAGATTTTCCTTATTGGAAGATGGAGAGGCTTCCACTATCCAGACTAAGCTACAGAATACCTTAGAGCCAGAGTATTAACCTAAATACCAGAACCCTAAAGCACTGAAATGAAGGGACTAGAATATAGTGAGTGTGTAGAATCTGTGAAAATGAACTAAAAAATAGCAGTGCAGTTTTATCAAGGTTAAGTGCAAAGTAATTCAATTACAAATCTAAAGTATAAATAGAAGCATTAAGACTTCTGACTTGGGGCTCCCTCCCTTCACCAGCAGCCTTCAAGTACTTCTCCCTCCCATGAGAAAAGCAGGGTGCTTAGGTTTAGTAATTGTCCTTACGTGGAAAATACATGGTTTAGGTTTCCTCTCCTAAAAGATGAAGTCTCATTTCAGCTTGGAAAAATCCTTCCTAGAAAAATAAAGTTAACAGGAAACGAAATGCTCAATGTCTCCTGTGAAAAGAGAAAATAAATAAATACATTTGCTCTTTAATTCTGATTAATTGAAAGGGGAATAACATTAAACTTCACACTTTTAAAGCACAAAATCACCAAATTTCACTAAAGGGGAGACACTTTGGGTCTACACACACACACACACACACACACACACACACACACGTTTAAGTATTCACTGTCACGTGATCACTACCCCTAACACTGCATGTGTCACCTAGATCCATCTTGCTTAACCTTGCCAACTAATTACGGTTACACACCAGAGACAATGAAGGAAGGAAATTATTCTAAAGAGCTAATCAAAATATAAAAGCCACATGTCATTAAAAATGCAAAATTAACACACAAATAGCTATTCTTAGAGTTGGAAAAAAAATTGTTCTAAAGATAGACATTTGCTTCACATTTCAAAGCAATATTACCGTGACCATAGGAATGTCAGTAAAGGATGTCTGTGACTGTAGCACAAAGCAAAACCATGCTCTTCGTGGGCGTAATGAATTATGGATTAATCTGTAAGATAACTATTTGAATGGATTTATTTCTTACCGACAGAAAGTGGTTTTTCTTCCTTTAGAATACTGCCATTCCATCCTGAAACTTTTTCAGGAGCTCATTGTTGTTTGGGTTTTTTACTTGTTTGTTCCAGAGACACGTAGTTAAGAATTATATTCTCTTAATAGTGAGCATAATCACTTTTCCTTTTTTTCCAGTGGTTGAAATATGTTCTCCTGTTGGTAAATGTGGCTCAGGAAAATGACTGACCTTTTCAAACGAAATTTATAATTTTAGAAATGTAAAACTTAACATTCTTTAGTAATCCAATATTAAAATACATTTAGGTTGATCTATAAAATGCTCTGATTTCAACTATTCTTTTTTGAGTGTGCAATAGAGAAACATTAACAATGCGTGTGGTTTAGAAAAATTCATTTATATAGCTGTTTGCCATGTCATGATGTATTTTAAACAAAAGAGGTACAGACAAAGGTATTGATTTTAGGGACTTAACTAAATAAACAGTATGTAAATTGGGTCTTTTTCTATAAAATTAGATCAGGACACACATATTACACTGCCTTTTTCTATAAGAATGACAGCTATTGAATTTGGCAGACATTGGAATTTGGTTAAAGAGTTACAGACCTTTGATCTTTGGATTACAATTAAATGAAACCATTGTAAAAGGACAGTGGTGGGCCAGCCTATTCCTCAAGCACACCACAGCAGCCAGGAGGCGTTACCGCTTAGTGCTGTCAAGAAATCCACTGCGTTCGCTTCGAAGTCCCATGCCTGCTAGTCGATGTTGAGGATGGTGATGATATCCTCATTAGAATACACATATTACCTGAGAGCACAAGTCGGTGTTTTTCCTCCCCTTTAGTTTTGACCATATACCCATGCTGATCTACTCTACTTCTAAGTAATGATATAATACTGGAGGGAGCAGTTGGCTCATTTATATATATTTTTCTTAAGACTCTACGTGGGGTTATTTTTAGAGCCAGTAGAAAGAAACACAGAATCACGGGTTCGAATTCATTGGCGTTTTAGGGAAAACGAACAGAGGGAAGGAACTTAAGGTTAATGTTGCTCTCATTACTTCCTCATTTGTAGGAATGTTTTTTTGGTTCTGTTTTGTGTGTCCGTCTTTCTTTTCTTTTCCTTCTCTCTCTCTCTCTCTCTTTTTTTTAATAACACTTTCCTAATCAACCTGGCTGTTAATAAATTAACTTTCACAGTCATACTCAAGGGAGTCATTCCCTTCAAGTCTTTGCTTTTTAAGCTAAATTCTCCAAGTTAAAAATAATGCCATTACGCCATAATGACAACATTTGACCACCATTTTTTAAAAAGAAGATTTATTGATAACCTTTTGAATAAGAGGAATGCTCCATCCCCAAGTTCCCTATTAATGCACGTTCTTCTTCTATAATTATTCCTAATTCTAGCAAGAAGTACCCTAATAAATGGATAATAAACAGTGACTTAGCAAGTTTTCTTCATCTAAAATTATATATTCATAGCAACAAATAGGCAAGTTAGCTTTCTCTTAGGTCTTTTTATCCAGCCCACCAGATCTGTGTTCTTTTTTTTTTTTTTTTTTTAAACCTTCTTTGTTATGTCATTCCACAGACAGAGCTCAGGCTGTTTCCTGTCACGCACGGGAGCAAACTGCTCAACAGAAAGCACAGTTGGACAGCCCTTAATTAGCGCTACTTGGGATAGTCAGTGTGTGAGCTTGTGTCAGCATCTCACTTAAACAGGAATAGAGCGGTGAGAATCAGCTGACAGTTCGAGATGCAAGACACCGGGTCCTCCACTCCACCTACAGTCCTACACTGCGTGCTGCACGCCTGTGAATGGTATGAAAAATGTTGGAAATAATGTTCTGTATGTAAATTGCAGTCAAATTATTCCATCACATCTTACAGGGTGTTTATTTCTTTAAGTTATCCAGTACATGTTCTCCATCAAAATCCCATGTGCAGAAAGAAAGAAAATAAATTTGGAAATCACTTGCTGACAACTAAGTCCTAAAAATTAACCAGACAGGCCTGCCATAGTTTTTTGATATTAAAAATAATAATAATAATAATAATTAGTTAAATGGAGCGATGGAACACAATTCACTTAAAATCAACTGAACAATAGCCTTAGGATTTGGATTTTATTTTGCATTAGTATCAAATGTGCTAAAATGATCATTGATCATTATGATATCATCTGTGTAACTTAAATAGAAATCAAATTATATCCAAGTAGACTAGATAACTAACATACTTCTTAGCCAAAATCTGAGCTTAATAAACTTAAACTTTTCACATCCATGAACATAAAGAAAGATTTAAAGCTTGACGAGTCTCTTGCGGGATAAAAACCTGAACACAGAACTCTACCATCTGCCTGCACCCCTCAAGTTAAGGTGACTAGCTATTCTGATATTTTATTACAGTTTCTTCTCTACAGCCAAACCCAAAATTCGTAAAAGAATTTGGTTCAGTTCAGTGGTGGTGGGATTTTCTTTGTTGTAGAACAGACACTGTTTAGTCTGGGTGAAAAATGAGATCAATACATTCTAAACCTGTAACTTATTATAAACATAACCTCCCCCCAAAGTGTTTTAAATTAATATTTTTCTAGTGGCTAATAGAGTCCCTTTAGGTTAAACGTGAAGGGAGTCTACCATGCATGTTTTCAGAGGGTAAACAGCGACCACTTCCTTTCTTTCTTTCTTTCTTTTTTTTTTTTTTAATCTCTCTGGAAGGTAGCTATTGTACATTATACAGTAGACATTTTTCGAAACTGTTTTTGCTTTTTGTTGTTGCAGTTCGGAGGTAGGGTGGCGTTTCAGGGCTGGTGGCAGTACAGCCTTCTTTATAAGGATGAATGAAGATGAAAAGCAAGACAAATAGAAGTGAAGGAGACACTGCTTTATGTGATTCATGATAGCTTGCCGTAAGCCTGTTAGCCTCTGCCTGGCTCTCCTCCCTGAGAAAATAATGGATAGTTACAATGTGTATAGTGACACTGTCAAACCATCAGGAATAGCTGATTATAGTGCTAAATATTGATCTCTGCTTCACATGTGTCAAAATTCTTTCTTCCCTTAATTAGAACTTCCCTAAGCACCATACAAGAACAAACTGAATATATCAGATCTCTGTGAAAGGGAGTGTGATACTAGCATATAATTGTGACCTCTCGTCTTCTCCTTTTCTCTTGAGTTCTGAGATGACTCCGGCTGTCTCTCCTGCCCTTCCCAGCCCATGTGATCATCATGCTCATTTTTCCCAATCTAACCATAGGAAGATTTCTCCCAGCCTCTGCTTTTCATCATTCTGAACCGCTAGGGTAGTAGTCAGATGGCAGGGAGACTTAAAGTGCCAGAAGGTGCCTTTTTCTATTTGTTTGTTTCATGGTACACCGCACCAGGCAATGACCTGTGGCAACAATGTCATACAAAACGGAGACAGGTTCACCCAATCAAAGGGAGCTTTAAAATTAATACAGATCCCTTCATTTCTTCATGTGAGATCTGGGAAGGGCAATTTCAGGGTGCCATAGCCTTCCCGATTATCAGTCACATTCACTTTAAAAAATATTTTTAAGAAACTTTTGTTACGGAAATAATCCCTTTTTAGCTCCAAATTCTGCCATCAGCTGAAGCAGGGTAACGCTCCCTACTAATTTGATATTACTATTCAATCACCTTCCATATTCTGTACTCTAGCAGTAATGCAATATAATGAAAGGTTGTGATATATGGTTTCAATTTGCACCGCAAACTGAACACTTAACTCATTCATCTTCGTTTACCTGTAATATATTGTTATTTTTAATCATGACACCACGGTACATTTGCCTTTAGTTTGATGCGCTTGATAAAATCAATATTTCATTAAAAGATTTTCAAAAATTGTTTGTTTCAAACACAGAGCCAGACTGGTTTGGCAGCCCGTTTCTTAATGCGCCGCCCGGCCCGACTCTGTGAGCACCGCTTGCCCCACAAATACCTGGTGCGGGGGCTCTTCGTGCGCAGTCGCCTCCCCGGTAAATGGCCAAGGTCCTCACTCACCATATGGGCTTTCGAGGGGCAATAAAGAGCAAATTCCATTTTTCACCTTTCCATGATAAACCTAGAAGAGGACGATGAAGGGAAGATTATTAAGCCTCCCCTCTTTTTTTTTTTTTCCAAACAGTTCCGACAGGAATCTCTGTCCCGTAGGGAGAAACCTCCAAGGGTCCGCATGAATGCAGGTCCCCTCCCATCGCTGCCTAGGTCACCTGGCTACATCTCCACCGCAGGTGCTCTGCGTCACTGGTAATGATCAGGTTAGCAAAGTGCAGGGAACTGAACTTTAAATTGGGCCGAAGAGCCTCAGACTGCAATGGAGAGGTGCCAGCATTTCAAAAATGCTGGAGCACAACAATGACACTGAATACTTGTTTTAATGTGGCATAGTTTGCAAGTAGAGCTACTTACATGAGAAATGTTAACTAATGGCAACCGTCGACTTTTTCTCCCTTAGCTTAGGGATGTGGGAAGAAAAATGATCATTGGGCTGTCTGGTTAAAACACACATTACCCATTTTCTTGAAGCCATTCAGCTCACAGAAATCACACTTTTGCCTGTTTTCCCCTCCATGCTACACATAAAATATAAATTTATCACTATAAATCAATATCCAGCTATCTTCACAGGCTGCATTTATGCCCTTTGGAAATAAATGTAGAATATGATAACTGAAGCCAATATAACATCTCTGAATAGATATTTGGCTATTATATAAATATAAGGACGGTGGTGAAATATAAGCTTATATTTGTAGATTTAAACAAGTTTGTCCTGTAAGATCAGGAAAGCAGAAAATGGTCATGGATGAAAGTACATATATGCATTGAATGGTGTTCCTTTTACTTGAAGGTGACAACAATTTTGTAAATACCAAAGACCGATGAGTACATTGACAATTACATATAGAGCCCGCCCTCAAAAACAATCACGGGTTGAAATGACTAAATCGCCTTCTCCTTCGGTAATAATTGGATGGAACAGGATTTGCAAGGGCAGGTGTGCATAAAACCTTATAGCCAATAGTATCTAAGGACAACCGGCTTTTCTTTAATATCATCACAATTGTGTATCACCCCAAATCTGGAATAAATTAGTCGTCCTTCTATCTGCAAGAAATATTCATGACAATTCACAGCTGAAGCAGATAGGATGTGGTCAATAAAGAGTCTACTAGTCTTTAGTACTTATGTCCTTCCCATGAATCTGAACCAAAAGAAGCAATAAATAAGTGGCACACACGAATAGTACCTTTAAATAAGCAAGTGAGCCTTCTTCAGCAATAAGCAACATTCTCTGGATATCAAAAATAATAACTGGTTTTGCAGCAATGCAGCATGGAAACACGAGGGTATAAGATATACTGTACTTTAAGCTCTGTTTGATGAATCTGAGCACAGTTCCTGGGGGATAGATTACTTTAAACCATGCTCTTTTACTTTCTAATCCTGACTTGATTTGATTTGTACTTTAATACAGCTGCCTGGCAATTCAACAGCAAATAGAGACTATTTATGTAATCAGATTGTAAGTAGTGGGACAAGAAGAAACTCTCTAGAACCTTTTTGGAAAATAGTTTGTTGTACTTTTTATTTATTGAACAGCAGGGCTCCAGGCTTTCCAGTGCTCATTATAATTGGTTTTCTGCTTGAACTTTCAAAAACTGTCATGTCAATACTCAAACAGAATTTTTTTGCTTACTATATGGCTGTGGGCTCTATTGTCTCATGTGCAACTTGACAAAGTTTCTTGTAATACCTTAGAGGCAAAGTTCTAGAGTTTCGTTTGCTATTTAAGAAAACCGGGTATCCAAGGGCTTTAGTGTTTTGCACACTTGTGTTCTTATTTTGCAATTAAATGCCTTAGTCTAATATCTGTTTCCTTTTGGGCCCACCTCTGCCTATTCACGTGTCTCTATTGTTCTGTGGAAGGAGTTCCTCTGCTTTTGTTTTGTCAGCTAACAATAGGCTCTGAATCCCACTACCTTGAGGCACCCTCCCATGGAGGTAAGGTGGTTTTTCCATTGACGTGTTCATAATCACACTTCATATGCTAATTACCATTTGATTAAAAAAAATTTGCCCTTTCCCATAAGTGTCATTTCCTGTGCCACCAGCAAAAGTGCAAATGAATTTGATATTCCCCAAACCCTTTTCCTTCGGAAGCTCGAAAAACTCACCCAACCACTTATGCACAACGAGAACCTCAAAGGAATTTGAGACAAAGTAAAACATTTGCCCAAACTGAAAATGAATTTTTAAACTCTATCCCTGGAAATAACCTCTTCGTATAAATATGAATATGAGTATTTTCAAAGAGGTTAGCCCTATCTTATTCTACTTTTTAACTAGTTTGAGGTCACTTGATTATTTAGAATAATTTTTATGTGGCCAGAACAGAGATAATTGCAAGACAAAGGATTCGTGCTAGAAATTAGTGCTCTGTATTTCGTTTCATTTCCTTTCTCTCTACAATTTCATCCTATTTAAAGCAGTCATCTCAGGAACTACGCAATGAGCGCGTGTTTTCTCTTCGTGGTAAAAATGCAGTACTAAAATTTAATAAATGAAGGCCACTGAATAACATCAACCATTTGATACCAACTTTTAAAGTATTAAAACACTCTTTGCTCAGACTGGACAATAATATTGCAGCTAGAAGTTGGCCTGTTTCAGTGTTTCTTTCAATTACATGATGGGCTTAAAGAGAGACACTGTGGGGGTGCCTGAGTGGCACAGCGGTTAGGCGTCTGCCTTCGGCTCAGGGCGTGATCCCGGCGTTATGGGATCGAGCCCCACATCAGGCTCCTCCGCTATGAGCCTGCTTCTTCCTCTCCCACTTCCCCTGCTTGTGTTCCCTCTCTCGCTGGCTGTCTCTATCTCTGTTGAATAAATAAATAAAATCTTAAAAAAGAGAGAGAGAGAGAGAGACTGTGCTATAAAACTAAAACTTTGCATTTGGTTTGGTCCCCTTGTATCCGAATTTTGTCCCAGCAGTGGTTAAACGTGTGATTATGAAGCTGAAAACCATTTTTCTCTCAAAAACCAACCCAGGTGCTACCTTTTCAAAATCCAAACGCTCGCTGACAAAGCAGCCATCCACAAACACAAGCCTGGCTTCAAACTCAGTCAAAGAGAAATGCATCTGCAAAGAAAAATAGGCGTCATTGAAATGCCATGGCTGCTGCTTAGATTTGCAGCCATATTCTCAGGTGCGATCCCAAGGAAGCTGACAGCGGTGCAAGCTGGGGGTCACCTCTACAATGCACCTGTGCTCTTCTTTAACCCTGGCACGAGAAAAAATGGGCCCCCCTGGGTTAGGTGGATCCTTGGGCACTTACAGAATACATCGGGGCTATTTAGGACTGTGCGTTCAGAACTTGTCACATTCAGCTTCCAAAAAAGATTTCCACAACATGGGTGGGAACTAGGCTGGAACTAAGAATAAAAAGATAGTTCACTATAACAAGGTTGTGATGGGGAATGAAAAATGTTTCAAAGTTTAAGAAATGGAAAAATACCTGACAATGCTTACTTGAAACAATAATCGACACAGAGGCTCTTACCGGACTCTATTATTTATTTCAAATATTTAACTGGAGTGGATTTGTATATTTATACAATCAGATCTGTGAAGGTAGTCTTGTTTAACCACAGAGTATGACTTGCCACTTGATCCTGGAAATATAAGTTTGCCGTGCTAGAGTACAGGTTTAAGGTGACTATCAGAATCAAATAAAAATATGAAATCCATTACATTCTTAGGGTAAAACTCGTTCTCTGGATCTCAAATAGGAAATTGCTTGTGGATGGCAGCTTTTTACTTTCATAATTTTATGTCCACGTGGTTCCCTGTATGAGTGAATATATAACTTCTCTTACATGCGAACTGAAAAAACATCTAGCTTAATTCTTTGAAAAAATATATTGGAAGATATATACACATTTATTCGTATATGCATATATGTATTTGCACGTATCTATAAACTAACAAATCTGGTCTGCTGATTATTAGTAAAGAACTCATTTTGTATTTTCCATATGGAATATGTGCAGCTCTTTTAAGAAACTGTATGGTTGTATTATCTGTTCTATTATCTGTTTTACCATCAGACGGGGGGATGGACTAGCATTTGTGTCGTCTTACAGAACAACTGGCTGAGATTTGCTGTCCCTGTACCCTAAACTCGGAAGACGGATCTGATTCTCTTTTAGCTCCCAAAACTACATCAAGGCTACTCTTTTAGTCAACTTGGAAATTTATATACTATACACTAACCCTCCTTTAATATGCTCTCCCTCTTTCCTCTGGGCATTTATCGCTGTTCTTTCTAGTTCAGTAACCAGTGAGCAGAAGGTTCATTAAAACTAATTGAATTGGAAACTTGTCTGCCCTGGGAAATATTAACTCTTTGTTGTTGTCTGTAGGAAATTCCTTTTGTTATGTTCCTTTGAATCGAATTATTGGATCTTCATGTTACAAACGCCGTGTTAAAAGTGATTTCCATCTTTTTGATGGCCTAGACTGCAAGTTTCAGGAAAATGTCCTTATATTGGATAGGGTTTTACAAAATAAAGCAGCATTTTACTCAGTGATGTAAACACACAGCAGTATCACACACGGTTCGGAACTGCAACAATGTTGCCCTGTTAACTCTTGTAGTTCTCTCAGTCGCTGGAAATTTACAAAGAAAAGAACAAAAAGAGAGAGAGAGAGAGAGGTTTCTCTTATGGCTCATTCTCACTTGGTAAAACAAATAACACAACCGCAGGTTGGCAAGTCAATGTTAGTAGAATATAGATTATCAAAGAACGTTCATCCCACAACTGCCGCCATTCTATCCATTTGAAAAAATGTCAAAATGAAAAGATTATAATTATTCTTAATGATATAGGTAAACTCACTTTAACTTGTCAATTGTAATCATTTGGAAAGGGTGTTGAAAAAAATACACTTGAAATCAGGGTTTAGGAGGCTATGTGTGTTCTGGAATTGTTTAGAGCAGAGAAATATTGACAAAATTGGGAACATTTGATAATTGTCACAGTGGTAGGTTTTTGCCAGCTTTAAAAATCAATTGAAAATAACAGGCAACCCACTGTTGCTAATAAAAGTAAATATTTATGACTGATTTGACTGTGCTTCAATACCAGTCAATCACTTTCTAAAGAATCTTTGCAATTCATTAACCTCTTTTTACTGGTCTTGTCCCTGTTGGTATTAGCCATTAAAAAAGAATAAGGGAGGGGGTTTTGATTTTTCTGTTCTCATCATTCATAGCTTATTTGCTCCTTCCCTTCATTCCCATACATTGCGGCTAAATTGATTGTCTGTTTAGTCATATGAATGATAAAGTAGCACTGCCAGCAAGATTGAAAGCCTCCATTAATTTCTGAGGAAGGTGAGTTCCTCTGCTTCAACCACAACTGAAAACAAACCTACTTCTTCTAGCGTCTTCTACCACCAGTAATTTCTGTGATGATAGAGTCCGTGTAACTCTCAGAGTTCCTTTTTGGACTTCTCCCTGGGCAAACTTCAAAGCAAACAAACAAACAAACAAACAGATATTTATTAATATCATCTCAACATTGTCTGTCCTTCTATGTTTTCAACCTGGCTATGATCTTTATGTACAAAAAGCTAACATCTCCAAATTTTTAATTAAACATTAAAAACAATACTTAAGATGTACTTTTTTAAGATGCTACCAAATTCCATTCATTCAGCAATCTGTGCACTCAAAGGTAAATCTTTCATGCAGCGAGACATATTCCTTTCTTAAAAGTGCTTTTTAGAGCTCTTCCATGACACAGTTTTAGATTTCTGAGATCTGTGCTTAAAAATAATAGCACTACACCTTACTGATTTTTTTTACTTCTTAAAATATTCATAAAATCATAACCATCTAAAATTATCTGTAGCAACTGTGTTTCCTTACAGTGGTATTCTGTGATGTATTACAGTGCTACTTTAAGTTGCTTTAATTGCCGTTGTAAGTACATATTTTGTCACTGAATTAACAGACTGAGCAGACGTGTAAAACCTGCATAACTTACCAGTACGTGTAAGTTAAAGCCACCTCTAGGTAGCCTTAAATTATAATCCTCTATGGAGATAGAGTGTTTTAACTCTTTCAGTGGTATGTGGGTTTTCTCTCCCCCCGTACTTCCATGGGACTTTGTTTATAATGACAGCTCACATTTACTGAGCTATAAGCCTTCTGTGGCAGGTATTCGGTTTTAAAAAGAGAACTTCGATGTAATTTCTTGTACTTAATCCTCCCAATGACTCCATGAGGAAGATTCCATTTTAACTGCAATTTCTCAGATGAGAAAACTAAGGCTGCTAGAGAGTAAATAATCTTTCCAAAATTGCATGCATGTTAAACAATAAAAACTGAATTTGTGGGGTACCTGGGTGCCTCAGTCAGTTAAAGCATCTGCCTTCAGCTCAGGTCATGATCTTGGGGTCCTAGGATAGAGGCCTGAGTTGGGCTCCCTGCTCAGCACCAAGTCTGCTTCTCCCTTTGCCCCTCTCAAACCTACACCCCCTCCCCGCTCCTGAGCTCTTTCTCTCAAATAAGTAAATAAGTAAATAAATCTTTAAAAAAAAAATGAATTTGCACAACATTCTGAAGCTGGATCCCACTGGACCATTCAACATGGTCTGCCCTGCATACGAAATACTTGTAGATCTGCCTGTTTCCCCATCCCAGATGATAGTATACCCCAAACATTGGGATATCTTATTCCCCCGTGAGCCCTAACTGTGCCTCAGCTTGGCATTCTGCATATGGTGGGTGCTATTGAATCGCCAGAATGTACATACTATATAGAAACAAATTCTAATTATTTAGAATTCTTGGTTTTCTTCCTTTGTGAAGGCTCTGGGCACTATATGAAAAATAATGGTACAGAGGCTAGTGTCAGAGAAAGGAGTAGAATACGCACACACACACACACACAGCAACACACAAGATGGCTGTAATGAGTGTGGCACAGCTAGCAATACAGAAAGCAGGATTTGGAAGCCCTGTCCCCAAGCCTACCCAGCTACCTTTGTTTTTAGAGTTCTGAGTGTGGCCTGTGGCTTAAGATCTGATAAGGTACCATTGTTCCTGAAAAAGCCTGAGTTATTAATTTCATCCACGCTGGCACTTCAGTGTCCCATATGAGCCAAGGTTTCTGAAAGCCTCTTCATCAGCCTTTCAATGGACAGCACCATTGAAGTCAATTATTAATGGAACATGTCCCGGTTATGTGGTCTTAGATGGAAGCATTTGGTCCCTGGCAGTCCCAAGTTTGGAAACCTCCTGTCCATGGATTGGCATTTAAGTCCCCTTCCGTAGAGAAGATTAACCTTATATTGTTCTCAGTAATGGCGGCACACAGGGCGTTGTCTTCTCACGCTTCGGCTAGAGTACAGCAAGGTCTTCTGTGCGGCGGTGAATCCGAATGCATGGGCGCCACATGCATCCTAGGAAACTGGATGAAAAGACGACTTCAAGGAAAGTAATACAACTACCAGTAGCACAAGCGTATCCCCTTCATGGCAAGAATGGAAAGAGGGGAGAGTAACTTCCTCACAGATGTGGACCAAAAGCAGAAAGTCTCTACTTGTCTTTTCAAATTTTATCCACTCCATAAAAAAAGAAAGATGATTTCCTCAAAGGTGACTTTGGAAAATGGGCATGGGAGCAAAGCAGCTAGAAGAAGATTTTACTGTGAAGCCACATCTTCTAGCCCACTGTGCTTGAGGAAAGAAAAGTGTGCTAAGAGCAGATATGGTAAAGGCAAGAGGCCGAAGTGTTCTGGTATTCCATCAAGGATTAGAATGTTAACCAATAATTTCTATGCTGGCTTTTTCAAAAGAGGTATTAAAAATGAGTGTAAAATAATCATTAAATTAAAAGAATAACATACGGTGCTGATGTTTAATATTTTCTTTAGTGTTAAATTATTATCTCTTGTTATTTTAAGAACACGTTTTTAGGAACTTATAGATGTTTCAATGTTTATGTTAAGAAATTAATAATATTTGACATCTTGAAGGAAATGTAATAATTTCACAAAAGTTATACTATTTTGTTTATTTTAGCACTGAAATATTTTACTGAGGAATATATCCACAGACACATCATCTACCTAAAAGACTAACAGTTTTTTCCACACTAAAAATCTATCATAACTCTTTTGACAATGTTGACAAAATACCCTTGAGAAGAGCACCGTAGCACATGGGTAAAATTTTACATTGGGAATAAGGATGTAAGGGGGGGTAGAAAGCCCGAAGTAGCGAAGCCAATCTGTTGATGACAAAAGTTTCCATTGAGATTGCCTACTCATAAGATGTTCGATGTTAGCAGTTCTACAAAGAAGTTGGCCTTCATTTGGCAAGTGCAAGCCTCCAGGGAACCGTTTTGCATCAAGCAGGATTACAAAAGTGCTGAGGTCCTGGTAATAGCTATCTTGAGCAAGATTTATAGCACTTTAGAAATCCTAGGTCAGATGCCTCCACCTTCCAGTCTATTCTTCCCCGCATGCTAGCCCTGAGAGGATTACCTACACGGTTACTCTGAAAAGCAAATAACCACGCGTTTCACAGGTTTCCACCCAACACGTGTCTTTCTACTCTACAGTGTTTGAATCACTAAAATCAGTCATTAATGTGGGCTCACAAACTGCCCTTGTATTTGCTCCTACTTTTTAAGATACAATGCACTTTAAGTAGAAACCAGTTTTTAATTCATAGTTTACAATTGTTTTCAAAATAGTAGCAAAGAACACTTATATCCCAAAAGTGTTTTGCCAAGAAGTTTTAAAAATGAATGACAGGAGATGATTTATATATTTAAGAATATTTAAATTATTTTGAAACACACCTGCATTGGCACTTGAATATCTAGAAATGATAGGTGGTACCAAATTAAAATTTTTGTGACCTACATGTCAAACCAATTAATAATGATTCCCCCAACGTCAGTCACTAACTCAGGTGCCTTCTATTGAAACCTGAAAAGGATTTAAAAACATATCTTTAGGGAAGTCATCTAACATCTTCGGATCTTAGTTTTCTCTTTCGAAAATGAAATGACTGATGACTTGATCTCTTTAAATCCCTGACAATCCCAAACACTTTGACATAAATTTCCACAGAGGAGGAAGGAGGAGGACTTGAGCTACCAAGTGGGCAGGTAAAAAGGGAAGACCGGAAAGGTCACTGATGACAAAATTCATAATTTGGTGCTAAGACTTGGCCTGGTGAGCAGTGCTGAAAACTGGTAAATGTTCTGAGCTTATCTTCAAGATTAGGAGCCAGAGTCAATCAAAAGGATTAATTTTTGTAAGTTTGAAGGCCCCTAAAAGAGGCTAGAAATTCAACCCACTGATCTTGAGACCCCCTGTTGCCCTGTGATGGTATCTGTCTCTGAGGAGGGGCCAACGCCCGACCTTTTGCAGAGGAATCTTCCCTGCGTGCCTCTCTCCTATAGCCAGAGTCTAAGCTTTGAATTTCAGGAGAAACGGGACCTCTGGCCTTAACCGAGCCATCTTGAGAGGCCAGCCACAGATTTCTGCAGCGTGCAGCAAGTTCTCACACAGAGAGTAAACCCCTCGCTAATACCTCTTTGTACACGGCTGGAGCAAACTTGGTTTGAAATGTTTACAAAAGGGTAACTTTTCTTTAATCCCGCTTATCCCTTTCAGCTCCTAATACGGAAGCAAAGAACCTGGAGTTTGTGGGGTTCGCTCAGGAAGTAATAGAAATACGGGAACACATCAATCCATTCATAGATCTATTGGAGAAATTTGTATGACCTTTAACTCCTGGGAAGATTTTCGCCAAAGCCAAAGTCATCTAGAATTTCTTTCTTAAATGCATTTCATAAAGGTAACCTTGTTTTCCCTCTCCTTCTCTTAACCTGCCAGAGACTTTGCTGTTTGGATCATCTTTCTCAAATGTTGGGTGCTTCCTTTGATTCCTTGAGAGGAGAGATGGACGTTCCAATAAAAAATCATGTTCGGGAGATTTCTTCTTTAATATACTTTGGTGGGTTCTAGATAAATTTCTCTCTTCCTTTTTAAATATATTTGTTATCAGTTGCCCGTGCTTTTAATGACTAGATGGAATTATTGCATTATTATAAGAGAATTTTCAAAGTACATTACTTTATACTCTCTGTTACTGGAAATAATTATCAACATTTACTAAATGTTAAGGTTGGCAAAGTCCTGAGAAATCATACATTATAACCCTTAATTTTCGGAGGAAGAAACTGTACCTCAGAAAAATTAACAGACATCCAGAATTGGATTTTTTTGAGATTTATTTATTTATTTATTTTGAGAGAGAGAGAGAGAAAGCACAAGCAGGAGGGGAAGAGGGAGAGAGAATCCTGAGCAGGCTCCATGCTGAGTACAGAGCCTGATGCAGGGCTCAATCTCACAACCCTGAGATCACGGCCTGAGCTGAAACCAAGAGTCGGATGCTTAACCGACTGTGCCAACCAGACACTCCCCCACAGCTAGACTCAATCTTTTGACCCATTTTAGGTGAAATCATGGATAGCCAAAGCTTATAGGGACCTTGGAGATGAACCCAAGAAAGAAGCTAAGGACTCCCTAGTGTCCTTCAGGGCCCCTTTGCTCACCATGAGGGAAGACCTATCTGACTAGATGAGGAGATTCAGACCTTGAGGAGAAGATGGCACGTGGGGGCGCCTGGGTGGCACAGTGGTTAAACGTCTGCCTTCGGCTCAGGGCGTGATCCCGGCATTATGGGAGCGAGCCCCACATCAGGCTCCTCCGCTATGAGCCTGCTTCTTCCTCTCCCACTCCCCCCTGCTTGTGTTCCCTCTCTCCCTGGCTGTCTCTATCTCTGTCAAATAAATAAATAAAATCTTAAAAAAAAAAAAAAAGATGGCACGTGAATGCAAGATGACCAAAGGAAACCTCCTTTATAATCCATATTAACCCTAAGATTCCCACAGTGCATCTCTTCCTAGTAACCTCACTTTAAAGGAGTATTTAATTGAGTTGTGGGATTTCTAACACAATGAGGACTAAGGAGGTAGAGATCTTTAAGGTAAGTAATGCCTTAAGATGCTTTGGCCCATCTCATGTAAACTACAGCTCACTGTGAAAGACCTACTTGGGTGTAATCATAACTTCCTTCCCAACCCTGCGCCATGCCGATAGATAGATAGAGAGAGAGAGAGAGGATAGATTGATAGATAGATAGATGATAGATAGATATAGATAGATAGATAGATAGATGATAGATAGATAGATAGATAGATAGATAGATAGATAGATAGATAGATAAAATGAAGTTAGTATTGTTAATGCTGATACAGGATTGTGATTGCCTGCAGGTAAATGGCTAGAGACAAAACCTAACTGACTTTTTATCAGGCCATTATAATGTTCCCAAAGTCCAAGTGGTTTATAGTATACAACTGATTTCTATTCGTAGTATGAATTCTGTTTTCTCATTCTTCCTTTTGTGACCACAGCTACTTTCTTTCATTTGTTGAGACGAAGAATGTACCTTAATTACCCGTATACCACTAAGCTCAGTAGCGGATCCTGGAGTGCAGTTTTGAACAAGACAGGCATGATCCTTGACATATTTGTTAAAAAGTGAAATTTCAAGGTGGTAAGAAAGCATATCTTATGGAGGCAAAACTACTAGAGATTTAGGGAAAACCTCCCTAAAGAAGCAATATTTAGGCAAAACTTTGAGAGAATTAATAAGAGTTGGAGAGTCACTGAGCAGAAGGAGGTATTCTGAGCAAATGCAACAGCATACGTAGAAGCCCCAGAAACAGAGTTGTGGTGTATTTAAAGAACTTGAAAAGATCAATACAATTGGAACAGCAGGAATGACAATGAAACACCTCTAGACAACGATTGCTTAGGAGAAACTAGAGGAAAGAACCTAGATGTGCAGTTGGAATCAGACGCTGTGATCCCTCTTCCACGGGCACCTGATATGGGAGACGTCCCTGTATTAACCTCTTCCAACCTAGTGAGTAGGCTTCCTCCCTGCTTCTTGCTGCAGGATCATTCCTCCAGTCCTCCTAGGTGTGTCTTCAGCCAATCGGATCAGGTCTGGCCACTCTGTATAGACCGCAGGAGCCCGGAGGAGCAGACCACACCTGTGCCGCACCCCGCCGGGCTGTTCATCTTTTCTCTCTGCCTGACATTTCTCTCTGTCTTCTCCTCCAGCCCAAGTAGTCACAGAGATCACATTAACAGAAGTCCAAAGAGGACAAGGATGCCGATCTTTGTTTCTCCTAGGCACCTCCAATTTCTACCAGTAAGTATATTGAAGGTCCCTCACTTAACTTGGATGAAGAATACTTCCCTTCCCCCTCCTATGAGAAGAGAAAAAGAATAAAAACCTCAGTTCTCTCTCCTTCTCACATTTATGAATGACTCCACTTCCCCAGATTTCAGCCATCAGCCCTGTCCCCTCTCTTCTCTATCTTCCCGCTCCCCCTAGTCCTTAGAAATTAGGAATGGGGAGAAGTTACGCCTACATGATCCATGAACCGTGAGGAAACGTCTGATTATAGAAATAGATTTCTTTCCTATCACCATCTCCCACCGGTCTATTACCAGAAGGTAAATTTACCAAATGCGTATCTTTAAATCCTTAAAGTCTGGGGAAGGCAGCACTTGACAATAGGCTGTTCCTTTAAGATCTCTTGCCTCGAGGACCACAGAGATCCATGCTCAGCCATTTTAAAGCAATCTTGATTCTAGAAGATGCTGACCCCTGGAATTAGTTTCCTTTTTAACTCCCCTTCTGCCCCCTCATTTGCCTCTGATGTTTCCTGACTTTGATGTGTCTTCAGGATTCCAATTCTGGTGTCCACGCCGTTCTGCTCCTGGAGCCTTCTGTCCTGACACCCTGTAATTGAACTTGGCTTAACCCTCCAACTTTTCCCT